>NW_003546819.1:23334-30242 GCF_000090795.2 Amphimedon queenslandica
GCGCGCTTTGCGCGCCCTCAGCACCCCCCTTCCCCAATTCCTAGATACGCCCCTGCTAATAGTGTAAAAATATTCCTAATTGTTTTCACCACCTTACATGCAAGCTGCCATTTAATTTGTTTGCTGTGGTTATACTAACTTATGTAAAAGATGTGAGTGAACTAATTGTTAAGGCATCTTAATTGTCATTTGTCGAATATAATGTGTGTACATAATATATGCATGTACAGTGTACATCTCATGGGCCTCAAGTCAAAGAAATGCACTTTACCAAACCTTGTATATTCAGTAGAGGAATGAGTTTTAGTTTTAACAGTTTCAAAAAGATCACTAAACTCAAAAAATGATAGACTGCACAGCTTACAAAAATCAGTCATTTATATAATATTAACACAAAGAGCATAAGGTCCAATTGTAGCAAACAATTAACAATAATAAGGCTTGCTCTAGACTAACGTCGTAGCTGTATGGTAACCATGAGGCTAACTTCAAGAGCAAGTTACGATTAACAAAGATACGGCCTAGATCTAATTAATAACACAACTTCTTTAACAAGTACACTAATTAACACATCTCTAATTAAGCATACATGTACATACTATTAATTAATTACTGTAACATATCTGAATACCAAGTGTCTTTCTTTACTAATGAAGAGGTGACTGAATTTAAAATTCTTTTCACCAAACAATTCAATCACTATCAAGATATTATTGATAGAGAAAGCAGGCTCTAATGCAGCAAGAATTAATTAGTTATTAAAGGTACATGTACCACATGTACTTTAAACCCAGGAAGACACTGCAGTGATTGAAGAAACCCACAACTATGCAATTATGGTGCAATACGAGTTTATTATGATATCATTATCTTGTTATTATAGGAAGGATATACTGCTCTTATTGAAGCAGCACTGGGAGGACATTATGACATTGTACAGTTGCTGTTAAATAATGGAGCTGATCGAAGCACTGCAACTTATGTGAGTATCATGTAATTAATGCACCATAAATCTTTCATTCAATTTCCTTAACTGTCAGTTTCAAATGAGAAAAACATCACAGGTGCAATACCTGTACATCATGTAGTTTGAGCCATGCGTAGGTATGAAGCAAGGGTAAAGCAGTCGCCCTGTCTGTGTGTTTGCTTGAACTCCACTTTTGAGCTGACACTGCTTTCTTGTAAAATTTTGGAGATAAACGTATCATTTAGAAAAAGTTATTTTCTGTCTGGAAAATGATTGATTCTTCTTTTCCAAGGCAGAAAAAGCTCACAATCATGCCAAATGTAGTCGGTACAAATATATCTCTTTGGTGGTCAAAGCTAAAGAGTAGCAGGACAAATAAAACAATAAAACAAAAGCTCATCTTTCATTAATATGTAAGAAATTGCTCCAATCACCTTCGTTTTAAAGATAAGATAGCCCAAACATTCATACCTTGTAAGTTTACACGAGGCTCTCTTCTTCCAAAGTAGCGGCCAGAGTCTTTAAACATCAGGGACTCAATAGACGTTTGTATGCAACAAATAGAGCCTAAGAAATGTATGCTAAACTGTTTAAAAGTCGAGAAAAACTAAAGCTTTCTTCACCACTCAGGGCCATGTGCCACCATTTTAATGTGTGTTCAGGTGGAGCATGGCTTATTTGAGCCACACCTTCTTTGCAGCAATGCAGCCACACCTTTACTTTGCTGCAACATGTTTCATTCTCACCACTTGACTGAATTGCAATTTCTGCATTCAACAAGCTACATGCACCACTGATTCTTGCCCACTAAAATTGTTTTTTTAAATTTTTTTCCTTATTAACAAAATAATAAGTCAAAACACAAAAGTACAACTATAATCCATGACTAAATATTATAGCCATTCTTTCTCTGGCCCACTGACTTTAATTCCTGTACAATTATGACTCACATACTATGCACACTGCTTTTCAGCCTTTACCTTAAGATCAGGCAGTTTCTTTATTAAATTAAAAACACAAACTACTCAACCTACATAATGCCGTATAGCAGGAAATTTTCGTGGCCCAAAGTTTTTGTGGATTTCCTGTTTGTTTCAAAATTCATGAAAATAAAATCTGCGAAAATTGATTCAATACGGTTCAAGATGGCCAAAAAGTAGAAAGCCACGTAAACTAAAGCCACGAAATTCATTTTTAGACGGATCCACAAAAATTTTGGGCCACGAAAATTTCTCGCTATGCACAGCCAAAAGTTATCATGCCTGAATCAGCACTTTTGCCCCAAAATAATGGACCATGTCTGATATCCTATACTGGTACAGCCCTGACACATTATTTTATAGATCATGCCTGTTATTCTGGCATGAATCAGTACAGATTTTATCATGATTGTATCATGACTGATTTTCACAGTTGTATCATGACTGATTACATGAAAACCATGATTCAGGACTGATTCAGACTGATATCAATCCTGATCTAAGGCGATAACAATTGGTTGTGTACGGCAGTTGTGGCAAGGGTCTGCACTTAAGTGCTCTCGTTGTAACTAAAGCTAGGTTTACAGTATATGCAGCTTCACCCGTGAGTTGTGACATCACTTATAACATTGCACACAACATAGAACCAAAGATGGGTTGGTCTTATCATTGCTCTTACGTAGCATTAAATGTAATGACATCACAGCGTATATTGTAAACCTAGCTTAACAAACCTCTTTATTTGGCTCAGGAGTCCTTACCCCACTTTATGGACTCCTGATTTGGCTCTACATGTAGTTATCATAATCATGGCATTGAATGTATTATCATAGCCTTCAACCTCATATTCTTGTCAATACACTGAATAGCCCCAAATTTTTGTCAAAAAAGGTGAAATATTTTGTAATTTTGTAAAAATTGAAAATTTTAATTTTAATAATTGTAATAACTGCACAATTTTCCAAATAATAATGATGAATATTTGATTTTTTTTCCTAAAATCTTTAGTTAGACCATAATAAAGTAGAAACGTACTTGTATTACCTCAATAATTATGTACATTGTACATGTACATGTACTTGTATGAGGAACAGAGCTTAACAACATTTTAACAACTAGTAATTACACACTTAATGTTATTTACATGTATGTTCTTATTTTTACAGCGAGGAGATACTGCTTTAGTTTTAGCTGCAGAAGAAGGATATGATAATATTGTACAGTTATTAAGTGAAGAAGCTGATCCAAATACTTCAGTTAATGTGAGTCAGTATTATTAACCTTCACATCTATTTTTACCTATTTTATTTACTTTTACTACTCCCACTTGTCAATGTACACCGGAATACTATATAGCGGGATTTATTGACGAATGTTTTATTTTGATGAGTTGACAATTTAAAATAAAATGGCAAATTTTGTAACCATCAAAAGTTGTACCATGTGTACATAAAGCACAAATTTCTTTTATTCATCAAATTAAAACTCGCCAACATAGGAAATTTATTGTTTTCGTCAAATTTTTTACTCGTCAATAAATCCTGCTATACAATATTTAGTTTTAGTGTATATACTGTATTATGATGTTTACTGATGGAGTAAGCGAGTGACCTACATGCACATGTACATGGTACTGGACGAACTTAGGTACATGTAGTAATAATAATGTGAAAAATTGAATAACTCTACTTCATGACAGAGCTGGAAATATTAGCAGGGAAGATATGATAAGCAACCACCAAAGTAGAATCTGCCATTTTAGTTCATCCTGACCACATGCAGCCACTAGAATTATTGCCAATATAAATTTTGTCAATTATGAATTTTTAGCAAATTGCCAAATATAACTTCCATCAATATTTCTGACAGTATATGGTATTTAACTTACTGTATGACTCATTGTAGAATAAGAAGTTATATGAAGCTGCTAAAAGAGGTGATTCTACTGGTGTCCAGTCTGCACTGTCTCAAGGAGCTAATGTAAACTATCAGAATCCTAAAGAGGTAACTACTGCAGTATATGCATACATGTACATGTACAACATGCTGTTATGCTGATAGCCTGCTGCCCTTGGACATGGGTCAGGTATACATGCATGTACATGTAAGTACAAACATGCATATTTTGTGGTGTCATTTCACAATTGTACAATGTAGTCAATGTACATGTGCATGTAGTACACTAATCACTGTAGAACTGTAGTTACTAGTGAAGAGTTATTATTGGCAAATTCTTCTGTGAGAAACTGCCATTATATGAAAATTTATCAGTTGCAAGTTTTTATTCTGCCAATAATTTCAGTTATACTAAAAGTACATGTAGTAAAGTACTTTATGTTTTTGCAATAGACTGACATGTACAAATGTTTTATTGTGTTTCTTATAGTTTGGAGCTTCTTCTCTTCATGTTGCTGCAAGAGGAGGATATCATGATGTGGTACAAATTTTATTGTCTGCTAGAGCTACAATTCGCCTTAGAGACACAGTGAGTATATACTGGATTAACAAAAATGTGTTATAGTTATGATGTATCATTCTAATCTAATGATATCAAATTTAGTATGTTTTACTAAAAGTACATTGGTGCATGTAACTTCTGGACTTACAATCTACATGTATTTCACACATGTATAGTTTATTGGCCTCGCCAGCGATTAGCGTGGGTGAGGACTATGTAGTTAAGTGTGTTGTCTGTCATTCATTCATTCATTCATTCATTCATTCATTCTGTCTAGAAGCAATCTCTCACTTTGAGGTATTGTGGTTTTAAATAACTTCTCCATGCGCTAGAGAAAGTTACTTTCTTTAGCTTTATCAAGTATAGATGGCAGTGCAAGGCACCAAAAGCTAACAATCTTGCCAAATGTAGGTAGGTTTTCCTATCATTTTGTCATGCTTCCATTAACAGGGTTATCTAGTATCTCTAGAGAGACACAATAACCTTTTTTTAAAAAAATGTAGCAACTTTCTTTGTCTTGAAGAAAGGAATGCCTAAAAATTACTTACCTCTTGACTTTACACGAGGCACTTGTCCTTAGAAAGAGTAGTTTAGGCCTAAAAACTTCAGACACTTCACAATAATTTGTATGGAACAAATAGAGCCTACTAAATGTGTGTGTGCACTGAGTAGAAGTCCAAGAAACTCAAGCTTCTTCCAGCAGTTACTCCAAGAGGCACCGTTTTACTCTAGCAATCAAGATTTGACACTTTCTCTGTACTGTAATGCACCTATCAATGAAAACTCCCACTATCCCCCTCCCGGGCTACGTTAGGGGACCCTAGGTAGATTTGACTTTTATTAATTGACTCCCGCCCCTGAGGTGGGGCATTTGACTAAATTTTGGTCAAATATGCCCCACCCTGGGGTCAGTATGCGGAGATTGAACAGTGCTCTACCGATTATTTCAAATTTCAAAGTAATGGAGAAACGTGTTCTTGTGAGATTTGGAATGAACTCTCGCCCTGTTTCGTTCAAGACAGGCGAATCCTTTGATGAAGATGTTGTGAACCTAAAGAAGAGGATTAGTGAATCCTTCAGAGATATTATTAAAGACTGCGACTCCGAATCTCTACTGATACAAGTCAAGGATGAGGAATTCGACGACTTTGTTGATCTGGAATGCGCTACTGATATACCCAGCAAAGGAGGGATTTTAAGAGTTTATAAAGTGAGTGTATATTGACCAATGTCATGTCACTAAGCATTCGATTAAAACCATGACTACAAGATGACTAAAAGGGGTTAAAACTGATTAATTAATGTATGCATGTGTAACCTGGAGTTACCCACAGCTGCATATTTTTTGAAAGTATAAAGTCATAAACTCAAGCTTCTTTCAGCATACTGTATGGCTAGAAAATTTCGTGAGGTATTTAATTTTGCTGATTTCGTGGGTAACTTTTTAACCACGAAAATTAATACCATGGAAATGCTCACTGCGCATGCGCAGCATGTGAAAATCAATGACTTAATGCAAGTGCACGTGCAAAAACGCGAAATTTAACTCCCTCGAAATTAAAGAATTAAGAGCTTTTCACTAAAACATGAAAATTTATGCCCTCGAAATTTTCTAGCCATACGGTACCATTTTACTCTAGCAATTAAGATTTGACACTTTCACTACTGCATGTGTTTGAGCCACACCCAGACACCCTTTAGGTCTAATAATAAGTAAAGTGCTACATATATACTTGTAGGCAAATCTGAAGCAAATCAAATAAATTCTTTTAGCCAATGGACCAATGGTGTCTTTTTGATTTATAAATTAAGCTCATTTATTATCTAGAAACATATCGTTGAATCTCCTGTAACGGAAAACACTGAGGCTTGTATCCATTTGACTTCAAACAGCCCTGGTATTATAGTACAATATCCTACTTTCCCAGTAAGAGTTTATATAGTAACATTCTGTTTTTATCATTATTTTGTGATAGATAGTAAACGGTAATTCAAGCCATCATACTAGCTCTTTAATTATAAACAGTCCCACTGTAAGTTGGTAATTACCTATTTGTCTGAATTATTGTTTAATTTCTTGACAGAATCATCAGAATACAACTACTGACATTACCCAATTAAGTCAGACTGAATCTGATTATATACGAAAGCAAACCACAATTTATGGGAAACATCCCACAAAGAGAATATCACAATGGCATGCTAAAGTCAACAATGCTGCATATGAATTGGCTCTCACTGATCGCAAGATGTTGTTATTGCCGAGGCAAAAGTTGATGGAGGCCGCACAAGAAAAAGTACGTGAAAGTGGATATTCCTTTATGAAAGGGAAAAGCCGTTCAAAAGAAGCTGCTGAGCATTCTGCTGAAGCTACTACTCAAAAACGTCCCAAAATCGACGAAAATATCAGAATGAAACGTATTATGGAACTGAAGGAAGATGTAAAAGATATTCAGGATCGAATCGGTTATAAAGAAAAGCAAAGAGAGGAAGCAAGTAATTT
>NW_003546819.1:30252-31657 GCF_000090795.2 Amphimedon queenslandica
AATTTTATATTTCATTTTCAAAAGCCCAATTACTCGTTCAACATGTACTCGTACATGTGATAAATTCTTGGTCATTTCAACATCTCGTGACAACTGACCTTTTCCTCTTGTAAAAGCCGGGATCTCTAATTTTGCACCTACCAACCCAACATCATCACTAATTGTAAACCCTCTGTCAGCAAGAACAACATCACCACGCTCTAATAGTGAAAGAAAGCCACTCTCCTGGGTCAAAACTTTATCAGAGACTTTGCCACCCCAACACTTTGAGACAAAAGAAATTGATCCAGAAGGAGTGATAGCAATTAATAGCTTCACAGTATTGTGTTTCTTATAATTTGAAAAGGTCTTGCTTCGTGCAACGTATCCTGATGGCTTTTCTATAAAAATTTCTGTACAGTCTATAATGCATCTACAGGCAGGATATAGCTCTTTTATGAATGGTGGCATATTTTGAGTGCAGATCTCTCTGGATGGCCATTTTATAAGGAACTGAAGACGTGCATACAAAGCATCGATCCATTTATCAAAAATTCTTGACACTGTTGCTACAGAAACTGCAAATCTAACTGCTAAATCATTCAGAGTCAAGTCTAGCCGAAGGCGTGAAAGAGTGAGTAGCATTTCATCCTCAAGACTCAGTACTAGAGAAGGAGTAACAAATTTTGATACAAATTGAAAAGTGTGCATGAAAACCGGCCATGATGGTAATCCAGTGTACAATAAAACAAGCTTGTCGTTGTCTTTTAACAGTTCCACTGAGAATGTCACTTTCTTTAATCTCAATTCTAACTTAGCCACCTTCAACCGCAATGTAACTAACTCCTTATGTTCTTCACTTTCTGCAGTACTGTTGTTACTCAAATCATCAGTAGGACAAATGTCTTTGTCCTGCGGTAATAATGCCTCCATTCTTTCATCTTCAGCAGCACTGATATCCTGCAATAGGGACACTTCCTCATTTTCATCTTCCATTTGTCCATCCTCTTCATGCTCCACAGCCTCTACTTCTGCAAGTCTCAAATAACACAATCTTTCAATTTCCTCAATTTCTTCTTCTTCCCTCTTTCTCTCCTCTTCATGCTTCTTTTGTTGCTCTATCTCTTCATACATAGCACGCAACTGATAATCCTCATTCATTAAATACTCCTGATTTCTTATGACTTCTTCTTCCATTTTCTTTAATTGTTCATTCTCTGTTTCAGAACTTGAACTTTCCTCTGGCTCTGGTGTTTCTCCTTCTTCCTTTTCCTCCTTTAACCTTTTCAAAACTCTTCTGCTTGTTTTTCTCTTGCTACGTCTGTATGCAGCAGGAAAGATGGATGGAACATAGTCCACATGCTCAGGACTATCATGTGGCTTGCCTAAAAATTAGTATCACCATTAGAATAAATGTTACAAGCTA
>NW_003546819.1:31682-32856 GCF_000090795.2 Amphimedon queenslandica
GTAACACTAAAGAGGATACCTTTGTACAAGAACTGGTTCCGAGTAGTACTGAAGAGGATACCTTTGTAGTTCCAAGTAACACTGAAGAGGATACCTTTGTAGTTCCAAGTAACACTGAAGATGATACTTTCGTACAAGAACTGGTTCCATCTGTTGTGCTGGATAAACAAATATCCAAGCAAAGAATGCAAATTAAGAGGCGTGCTCGGAGAGAGAAATTAAAGATGGTTGCAAAACAAAACTTTTTGTGTCGTTGTCAATCTAAAATTATCAGAAAAATTGAGAAAATGTACCCAAATATTGGAAATGTGATTGAGGATTTCGTTCAGCAAGGAAATGTAGGTGCTGATGCATGGAGAAGAACTGGTGTTTTAACTTTTGATGGGAATATCAAAATTCCTCAGAAAATAACTTATGAAAGAATTTGAAAGCATCTTTGTGAGTTCTATGACAGACACTTTTCATATGGTTCTGTGGTGCAACTTTGTATTCCGCGCAATAAAAGACATCAGTCTGCAAAACGTTATAGAGGAATTGCTAAAGTGACCAGTAGACGTGCTAGAAAAGGATTTAATATTCGCTATAATCCAGATTCTCATTGGAGTGGTGCATTTTATAAGGGGTTGATTGGTTTTCAATTTAAGGATGGTCGTAATGTATTGGTACTGAATAGGGATGATGCAGCTGGTTTTCGACTTGATACGTTAACAACAAGCAAGCAGTATTCTGCTCCTACAGTTTCTGGTCAAGATGTCCTTACTACTCATACGGATTATGTTAATAAATATCCATCAGTACTTCAGACTACATAGTATAACTTTTCGAAAACTGAAACAACACCAGAGATTTGTGTAGGTGTGGTGAAAGCTCCAGGACTTCATCAGAAATGTCCTTCTCAGCATTATGAAGACCTGCGTATGTTATCAAATACAGATGACTTAAAGTCTGCTTTTCTAAATCCATTTGGGAAGAATAAACTTATTGATTGTATTCGTGTTGATGGTGCTGTAGATGAAGGCCCTCTCATCTGGAAGTTCAGTTTTGGTGGACTCTTTGGCATTTAAAGAATGAAAAAATGGCCACACTCATAACTACCAGGTGTAGTGGCAGCAGTTACTTAAACAGAGTTGAGCTCCAAAATGGTTGCTTGTCTAGAGGTCATTCAAACACATTT
>NW_003546819.1:32866-34699 GCF_000090795.2 Amphimedon queenslandica
CTCTAGCAATCAAGATTTGACACTTTCTCTGTACTGTAACAACTGCCATGCTGCGCTGTCAGTTTGCAGCCTTACCCAAACACCCTCACATTTAATTAGGCTATGAAGAATGCAATCAAAACTATAGTAACTTTTAATACAGTGGTAATATGCAGGACAAAATATAATTTTGAAATCATACATGTAAAACAAAATAAATATTGTTTTCTTTGTTTTAGCAAGGCCAATGCACCATCGGTGTCTCGTATAAATAGTTTTCTCTTTAGAAATTTAGTGTAAAGAACTTTAGGACAGAAGACAGTGAAATGTACTGTTTTTAGATACATGCAGTATAATAGTACTGATAAACATGACATAAAATGTGTTTGTACATGTACATGTTCATGTAGCGATTAATGATAGCACTAAAACCAATAATACATCTAGTAAGTAACTGGGAATATTTAATGACAAACCACTATCTAGACTTACATGTATTTACTACATGCACAACAGTGTAGGTGTACCGTGCATGTACACATAATTGTTTAAGGCATATCACAAAAGAATTTGAAATTATATGCATGTAGATGTTCATGCATGAGAAATAGCACATGGTACTAAATGTAGAAGCTGGTCTACCCTTTGAAATTATGTATAATACTCTCACTGTTAGCTGTATCAGTTGCATATTGACAAAAAAAAATGTAGTTCACACATACTACATGTGTATACCAATGTAACAGTGTAAAGATATTCCTATAATTGATTTTACCACCTTTCATGGAGAGCTGGAAACTTATTAAGACATATAAAGGTTCTTTCTACCTTCAAATGCTTCTAGAAAAGTCTTTAGACAGTATCTTTATGTTCTCTTGCTGTTAGAAAGTTCATAAGTTTGTCTCGTGTGTAAGCCACCTTTTTGCTTGCTGTAGCCACACCCACTACGTAAAAGGAGCGTGGGTCGGTGGTTGCTAAGGCTTGTTATTTCTCCAATACAACATGTGTAGCCCAGGTCATAAAAAGTTAAATAACTGCTTCACAAAGCTTTTGTGAACCACTTCCATGCTGCTTACTGTGCATTACATACAATGTACTTGATGTATACTGTATGTGCAGTTGTGCACTCATGTACACTCATGTAGTTACAAATTTTCGTTCATTCATGTACGTGTATGATCCTAAAGGACTCTCCCTGTTATGCCTTGCAATGATGTTCTAACCTTTAACTTTTTAACTCGTCTCACATAGTCAGATCTCTATCCTCTGTGACACTAAAACAGTGTCTGGTCAGGTATACAGTAGACACATGGCTACCCTTAGTTGTTTTTAAAAACTACAATGTGCAATAACCAGATTCTACTAAAATTTCTCTTCTTTGGGGACAATTAATGGCAAACTATTCTTATCTTGTTATTATAGAGAGGAAATACTGCACTTATTGAAGCAGCAAGAGAAGGAAACTGTGATGTTGTAGAATTACTGCTAAAGAAAAGAGCTGATCCTTCAGATTTAAACAATGTAAGTTCTTGCAGTATTAAATTATATCTTAGAAATATGTATTGTACATGTGTATGTTGTATATGCATGTAGCTATCATAATTAGGAACTCATGTACTAGCTGCCTTAGAAGTACTAGAGTAGTACTTACATGTGTATGTATAAGTACAAGTGAAGTGCTACTGCTTATTATATGATCATTGATTATAAAGGACCTTCAAGTACTTCTGTGAAAGATATACACTGAAACTACTTAAATGTAATTAGTGTAATTGTAATGTATGTACATGTAGTTGTTAATGTTTAATTTGTTATCTTAATTAGTCTGACACTTACATGTTCTGTATCATACTG
>NW_003546819.1:36132-37748 GCF_000090795.2 Amphimedon queenslandica
GAAAACCATGATTCAGGACTGATTCAGTATAATTCAGACTGATATCCATCCTGATCTAAGGTGATAACAATTGGTTGTGTACAGCAGTTGTGGCAAGGGTCTGCACTTAAGTGCTCTCATTGTAACTAAAGCTAGGTTTACAGTATATGCAGCTTCACGCATGAGTTGTGACATCACTTACAACATTGCACACAACATAAAACCAAAGATGGGTTGGTCTTATCATTGCTCTTATGTAGCATTAAATGTAATGACATCACAGCGTATATTGTAAACCTAGCTTAACAATCCTCTTTATTTGGCTCAGGAGTCCTTACCCCACTTTATGGACTCCTGATTTGTCTGTACATGTAGTTATCATAATCATGGCAATGAATGTATTACGATAGCATTCAACCTCATATTCTTGTCAATACACTGAATAGCCCCAAATTTTTGTCAAAAATGATAAAATATTTTGTAATTTTGTAAAAATTGAAATTTTTAATTTTAATAATTGTAAAAACTGCACAATTTTCCGAAAAATAATGATGAATATTTGATTTTTTCCTAAAATCTTTAGTTAGACCATAAAAAAGTAGAAATGTACTTGTATTACCTCAATAATTATATATATTGTACATGTACATGTACTTGTATGAGGAACAGAGCTTAACAACATTTTAACAACTAGTAATTACACACTTAATGTTATTTACATGTACGTTCTTATTTTTACAGCGAGGAGATACTGCTTTAGTTTTAGCTGCAGAAGAAGGACATGATGATATTGTACAGTTATTAAGTGAAGAAGCTGATCCAAATACTTCAGTTAATGTGAGTCAGTATTATTAACCTTCACATCTATTTTTAGCCGTTTTATTTACTTTTACTACTCCCACTTGTAAATGTATACTGGAATACTATATAGCGGGATTTATTGACAAATGTTTTATTTTGACGAGTTGACAATTTAAAATAAAATGTCAAACTTTGTAACCATCAAAAATTGTACCATGTGTACATAAAGCACAAATTTCTTTTATTCATCAAATTAAAACTTGCCAACATGGGAAATTTATTGTTTTCGTCAAATTTTTTACTTGTCAATAAATCCTGCTATGCAATATTTAGTTTTAGTGTATATACTGTATTATGATGTTTACTGATGGAGTAAGCGAGTGACCTACATGTACATGTACATGGTACTGGACGAACTTAAGTACATGTAGTAATAATAATGTGGAAAATTAAATAATTCTACTTCATGACAGAGCTGGAAATATTGGCAGGAAAGATATGATAAGCAACCACCAAAGTAGAATCTGCCATTTTAGTTCACCCTGACCACATGCAGCCACTAGAATTATTGCCAATATAAATTTTGTCAATTATGAATTTTTAGCAAATTGCCAAATATAACTTCCATCAATATTTCTGACAGTATATGGTATTTAACTTACTATATGACTCATTGTAGAATAAGAAGTTATATGAAGCTGCTAAAAGAGGTGATTCTACTGGTGTCCAGTCTGCACTGTCTCAAGGAGCTAATGTAAACTATCAGAATCCTAAAGAGGTAACTACTGCAGTATATGCATACATGTACATGTACAGCATGCTGTTATGTTGATAGC
>NW_003546819.1:40151-44414 GCF_000090795.2 Amphimedon queenslandica
AGTGGTAACTATGCAGGACAAATTATAGTTTTGAAATCATACATGTAGAACAAAATAAGTATTGTTTTTTTTTGTTTTGGCAAGGTCAATGCACCATCGGTGTCTCGTATATATAGTTTTCTCTTTAGAAATTTAGTGTAAAGAACTTTAGGACAGAAGACAGTGAAATGTACTGTTTTTAAGGCTTTTTCACAATGGCACAAGTAATGCGCATTGATGCACATTAATCGTGTTCACACTAGAGTGGTTTTCAATTAATGCGCATTGATGCGCATCACCCTCGCTTCACCTCCAGAGGTGGATTGATGTGAAGTGATGCGCTTCAATCAATGTAAACCAATGGCAACAAGAACACAAAATGCTACATAATCCAGCTGCTAGTGTGAACACGATCGCATTATTTCAGCTGTATCAACAAAGCGCATCAAAGCGCTTTGAAAACTGTGCCAGTGTGAAAAGGCCTTTAATTTAGGGTTTTGAAGATCCCTTTCTAAATTCACTATCTAGAACTAGTACACTTAGGCATAAGGAAACAAGTACAAGGAAAAAAGAACAGAACAAAGAGAATGATTAGGAGAGAGTGAAAGAGTGGGAAAGACATGAGAGAGAGGTAGAGGAAACAAGAGACATAAACATAAATGTTTACGTGTACAGAGAACAAGGTTTGTTACAATTATTAGAAACAAAATCAAAAGAGAAATTTTACAATCAAAACTAAGGAAGACCAACTCCCTAAACTGGCACACGATACAACATAAAAAGGAAACACTCGAGAAAAACATGAAGTAGGATACATACCTTAAAATTAACGCACATAAGTAATGTATATACATGTATATGTACATGTACTGTACAAACAGCATGTACATGTACATATACACATAGTTCTGCCTATGGTGGTCGGACTATAGTTAGATACATGCAGTATAATAGTACTGATAAACATGACATAATACATGTACATGTTTATGTAGCAATTAATGATAGCACTAAAACCAATAATGTATGTAGTAAGCAACTGGGAATATTTAATGACAACCACTATCTAGACTTACATGTATTTACTACATGCACAATAGTGTAGGTGTACCGTGCATGTACACATAAATGCTTAAGGCATATAGCAAAAGAATTTGAAATTATATGCATGTAGATGTTCATGCATGAGAAATAGCACAAGGTACTAAATTTAGAAGCTGGTCAACCCTTTGAAATTATGTATAATACTCTAACTGTTAGCCGTATCAGTTGCATATTGACAAAAAATGTAGTTCACACATACTACATGTGTATACCAATGTAACAGTGTAAAAATATTCCTATAATTGATTTTACCACCTTTCATGCAGAGCTGGAAACTTATTAAGACATATAAAGGTTCTTTCTACCTTTAAATGCTTCTAGAAAAGTCTTTAGACAGTATCTTTATGTTCCCTTGCTGTTAGAAAGTTCATAACTTTGTCCTGTGTGTAAGCCACCTTTTTGCTTGCTGTAGCCACACCCACTATGTAAAAGGAGTGTGGGTCGGTGGTTGCTAAGGCTTGTTATTTCTCCAATACAACATGTGTAGCTCAGGTCGTAAAAAGTTAATTAACTGTTTCACAAAGCTTTTGTGAACCACTTCCATGCTGCTTACTGTACATTACATACAATGTACTTATTTTATACTGTATGTGCAGTTGTGCACTCATGTACACTCATGTAGTTACAAATTCTCGTTCATTCATGTACATGTATGATCCTAAAGGACTCTCCCTGTTATGCCTTGCAATGATGTTCTAACCTTTAACTTTTTAACTCGTCTCACATAGTCAGATCTCTATGTCCTCTGTGACACTAAAACAGTGTCTGGCTAGGCCATACAGTAGACACATGGCTACCCTTAGTTGTTTTTTAAAACTACAATGTGCAACAACCAGATTCTACACAAATTTCTCTTTTTTGGGGACAATTAATGGCAAACTATCTTTATCTTGTTATTATAGAGAGGAGATACTGCTCTTATTGAAGCAGCAAGAAAAGGAAACTGTGATGTTGTAGAATTACTGCTGAAGAAAAGAGCTGATCCTTCAGATTTAAACAATGTAAGTTCTTGCAGTATTAAATTATATCTTAGAAATATGTATTGTACATGTTTATGTTGTATATGCATGTAGCTATCATAATTAGGAACTCATGTACTAGCTGCCTTAGAAGTACTAGAGTAGTACTTACATGTGTATGTATAAGTACAAGTCAAGCGCTACTGCTTATTATATGATCATTGATTATAAAGGACCTTCAAGTACTTCTTGCTTTATAAACACAATCACTCAAGTCCTTGGTGTACACACACTTCATGTCTAATCAGAATCAATCCAGTATTGTGCAGTTATCTAAATACCCAACCTTGTAATTGTACATATTTACATTCATTTTCACTAATGTCAATCAAAATTATAATTTATTTTTTGGAGGCAATGGCAACATTAGAAGGAAATCTATCCTTATCTTGTTATTATAGAGAGGAGATACTGCTCTTATTGTAGCAGCAAGAGAAGGAAACTGGGATGTTGTAGAATTACTGCTGAAGAAAGGAGCTGATCCTTCAAAATCAAACTTTGTAAGTTATTTTGATCATTATTTATTGTCTCATCATTGAAATGTTATAATTGTTATATGTACATGTAGCTACATGTATCTTGTAATTAGAATTTATTGTACTAACCATTGCCTTAGTTACAAGTACTAATAGTGTAAAAATATTCCTAATTGTTTTCACCACCTTGCATGCAAGCTGCCATTTAATTTGTTTGCTGTGGTTACACTAACTTATGTAAAAGATGTGAGTGAATTAATTGTTAAGGCATCTTAATTGTCATTTGTCCAATATAATGTGTGTACATAATATATACATGTACAGTGTACATCTCATGGGCCTCAAGTCAAAGAAATGCACTTTATTAAACCTTGTATTCAGTGGATGAATGAGGAGATGACAGAATTTAAGAATTCTTTTCACCAAACAGTTCAATCACTATCAAGATATTATTAGAAAGCAGGCTCTAATGATTAATTAGTTATTAAAGGTACATGTACCACATGTACTTTAACCCAAGAAGACCACTGCAGTGATCTAAGCCACTCATAACTACCATAGGGCGCCTTTTTTTGAGGGATATAAATTTCACGGATTTTGCGATTTTTTTAAAGATTCACGAAAATTACTTTCACTAAAATCAAATTAATACGGTACAAAATGGCAGATGGCATTAATTCGTGAAAATTAAATCCGTGAAATAAAAATCCACGAAATTTATAGCCCTCAAAAAAAGGCACCCTATGGTATGCAATAATGGTGCAATATGAGTTTATTATGGCATCATTATCTTGTTATTATAGACAGGACATACTGCTCTTATTGAAGCAGCAAAGGAAGGACATTATGACATTGTACATTTACTGTTAAAGAATGGAGCTGATCGAAACACTGCAAAAAATGTGAGTATCATGTAATTAATGCACCATGAATCTTTTATTCAATTCCCTTCTTAACTGTCAGTTTTAAATGAGAAAAACATAACTGTTGTAATACATGTGTACCGTATAGCGGAAAATTTTTGTGGCCCAAAATTTTCGTGGATCTGTCCAAAAATCAATTTCGTGGCTTTAATTTTCGTGGTTTTCTAATTCGGCCATCTTAAACCGTATAAAATCGATTTTCGTGGATTTTATTTTTGTTGGTTTTGAAAAAAACGCGAAATCCACGAAAATTTTGGGCCACGAAAATTTTCTGCTATACGGTATGTGTAGTTGTAACTAAAGCTAGATTTACAGTATACTCAACTTCACTCGTGAGTCATGACATCACTTACAACATTGTGCACAACATAAGACCAAAGATGTCTTATCATTGCTCTTATGTTGCTTTAAACATAAACATAATAACATCACAGTGTTATGTATATTGTAAAAGTAGCTTAACAATCCTCTGTATTTTCTGCCTATTCAAAATGGTTGTACATGTAGTTATCATAATCATGGCAATGAATGTTCCAAAAAAATAATCATGAATATTTGATTTTTTAATTTTTCTAAAATTTTTAGTTAGACCATAAAAATGTAGGAATGACATGTACTTGTATTACCTCAATAATTAAACATAAAAATTAAAAAAAAACAAGGTTAAGTAGGATTTTAGAGCAAATTCGTAAAAAAGTTAGTTGAAACAATGACAGGTACGATTCTGAACGACTAATGAAAATACAAAATGAAAATCCTACT
>NW_003546819.1:44424-45957 GCF_000090795.2 Amphimedon queenslandica
TCCTACTCTCGTGACGCAAATTCTACTCTACATTGTACTTTTAATGTTATTGGACTCGCCACACTTGCGTAGGCAGGTACTAAGCAGTTGGGTTGTCATTCTGTCATTTTGTCCACACAGTTTAATTGATTTGTAAAAAATATATCTTTTTGTCTGAGCAGTCTAGAGCTATATTTCTTCTTCTAGCAACAGATAAAGTTGCTTTCTTTTATCTACTTATGCTCTTGTAGCATCCCGTGGTACCACTGAAAAGCTGTGAACTGCTAAACCAGGGGACCTCTCTCCAGGTGAAAGCTCATGTTTCACTCTACAGGGCCGAGATTTGCTTCAGATGTAGAAAATTCCATCAAACAAAAACCAAAAAACGATTTTGTCCTAACTTCATTGTTTGTGAGTTACAGTTGCTCAAAGTTTGTGATTTAGCCTCTTTGAGAATTTTTCAGGCGGCACTGGGGAAATCAAGAGCAATCAAACTCTCTCAGTGTATTTTAAACATCCAGGAAACTTTTTTGTGCCAAACTCTTTCTTTGAATAGAGCTTTAGATGCTAAAATAAATTTCAGCTTTTCTTCTTTCTCCTACCCGGCCATGTGCCATGATTTAGCTAGCTAGTTGTTGACCACACCCATAGCTTATTTTAATTATCATTATAACTATGCAGTCAATAATAATTTTTTTTCAAAATTGCTTAAAATATCACAGCACAAGTAACACATATCACTCTGGTGAATTCCAGCGGGCAAGTACATTACACCATAGTGCTTCATTATTTAAGAAATTACGGATCACCTTGCAATGTAGAGTAGATTTTGCATCACGAGAGTAGGATTTTCATTTCGTATTTTCATTAGTTGTTCAGAATCATACCTGTCCTTATTTCAATTACTTTTTTATGAATTTGGTCTAGAATCCTACTTAACCTTGTTCTTTTAAATTTATTATGTTCTCGTTTGTGTTGATTTTTTATATTTGATATTTCTTTAGTTGCCATTGTGATACTTTTTGATTTTACACAAGCAATAATTTTCTTTGTTATTATTATGATTGTTATGACTTTACAGCATTTATAAAAGACAGCATTAAATAGATATGCTGAAGGAATATCAACTATACTGATGACAAGTGAAATTAATACTAGTCTTGACACAAGTCCTTGTTCAAAGAGCTGTGAGCTGAGAGTGTTCATCTTCCCTGGAATCCTGTAGCTATTCCTGTTCTTCCAGGCTGTTATCAAGTTCATATTATCATTGCATTATTATAACATTAATTAATTGTTTGTTTTTTAATAAAATAATTCATTACACACTTGATAAAACAAAAATAAGCAAGATTAATACCTTCCCTTAGCTGGAAACCTCCACTAAGCATGGCAATTGATTCCAAGCATAGCTAGCCTAGCTAGGTAAAAAAATTGCTTGCCTTTCCCAGTTCTGAGACCTGAGCATGCGTGACCACACCCAAATTTTGGAGCACATGCTTTTTTAATTAAAAAATGGTGGCATGCACCTATGACAGTACGAGGGGCGTAGCTGGG
>NW_003546819.1:46599-49299 GCF_000090795.2 Amphimedon queenslandica
AATATGAACTTAGTAGTAGTAATAATAATGTGAAAAATTGAATAGCTTCACTTCATGACAGTGCTGGAATTATTGGCAGGAAAGTGTGATAAACACCACCAAAGTAAAATCTGCCATTTTAGTTCATTTTGACCACATGCAGCCACTAGAATTATTAAAAATTTGTCAATTATAAATTTTAGTAAATTGCCAAATGTAACTCCAATCAATACTTCTGAATGTACAGTATTTAACTTACTGTATATATGATTCATTGTAGAATAAGGAGTTATATGAAGCTGCTAAAAGAGGTGATTCTACTGGTGTCCAGTCTGCACTGTCTCAAGGAGCTAATGTAAACTATCAAAATCCCGAAGAGGTAACTACTGCAGTATATGCATACATGTACATGTACAGCATGTTGTTATGTTGATAGCCTGCTGCCCTTGGACATGGATCAGGTACATGTATGTACATATATTTTTTGTGACTTCATTTCATAATCCACTTGGTACAGTGTAGTCGATGTACATGGACTGTAGTACATAGTGCACATGTACATGCATAATAACATTGATCACTGTAGAAATAATATATTAAAGAGTTAAAATTGGCAGATTGTTCTTTGAGAAACTGCCATTATAAAATTTATCAGTTTGCAATTTTTTATCCTGCCAAAATTTTCAGTTTTACTAAAAGTACAATGTTTTTGTAATAGACTAACATGTACAAATGTTTCCTTGTATTTCTTATAGTTTGGAGCTACTTCTCTTCATGTTGCTGCAGGAGGAGGATATCATGATGTGGTACAAATTTTATTGTCTGCAAGAGCTAAAACTTACCTTAGAGATACAGTGAGTATATTACTTCTTTTAACAAAATGTTATCACTTATGAACTATCATTCTAATGTAATGAGGCTGGTTGCCTCCACTTGTATTTAGCAAGTTCTTGACTGCCACACGAGTGCCCAAGAAGAGAAATAGACTTTTAACAAACGAATCTTTAGGGAAATAAACTCTCTCTCTCTCTCTTATTCCATTCTAGTCATGCACATGGTCTCTCTCTTGGACCACACCTCTACATAAATAAATACCCTATATGTGAAAAATTTTGAGGAGATGAATTTTCATGAATTTTGCAAAACGGGCTTCATTTGCAAATTAAAACATGCAAAAATTAATTTTAACTCTCCAAATTATTACAAAAATGGTGCCACTTCAAAACAATTCGTGAAAATTTGGCTTTGCAAAATTCTGCAAATTCATCATTTGCAAAAATTTATCCCCTCGAAAATTTCCACGTATAGAGTAATCAAAATAATAATTGATGCATACTATATTTTTAGATACATGCAGTATAATAATAATAATAAACTTGATGTAAATGTACATGTAGGTGTTCATGCATGAGAAATAGAAGCTTGAACCTCTAAAATTATATACATGTATATAGTAGTCTCTCTGTTAGCCATATCAGTTGAATATTGACAAAAATAGTTATACCAAGATTTTAGAAATGAAAAGTTAATTAGCTGTTTCACAAAGTTTTGTGAACCACTTCTGGAAGTGCTTCACAAAAGCTTTGTGAAACAGTTAATTAACTTTTGACTTCCGTGCTGCTTACTGAACATTATATGCCTCATGTAATTACAAAGTCTCATTCATACAAATTTTCTAATGTTTTCTAATGTTGCTGTTGCTTCCCATAAATATAGTTTAGATAGTATGATGAATGTAAATACTGTATATGCACCATATATTTTGTGGGTGTAAAGTTTCACGATTTAGCTGCATTTTTGTATTTGCAAATTAATTTTTTTGCGATTTTAATGTAATTACCACACCTACTATAATCAACACACTATTTTGCAGATTTTATTTTTGCAAATTTTTCTAAAATGCAAAAATTACACAATTTGATTCCCATGAATTATATGGCATATACAGTATTTCAATTCAGTTTCACTATCAAAATTATCCTTTTGGGAGGCAACAGCAACATTAGAAACCAATCTAATAAATCTATCCTTATCTCATTATTATAGGATGGAGATACTGCTCTTATTAAAGCAGCAAGAAAAGGAAACTGTGATGTTGTAGAATTGCTGCTGAAGAAAGGAGTTCGTCTTTTACCTTTGAACAATGTAAGTTATTTTAATTGCAGTATTAAATTTTATTTTAGAAATAAAATTGTGTATGTATTGTACATACACACTTTACACAGTGTACATACACATGTACATACACAGTGTACATATGCATGTACAACATGTGTACATACCATGTTGTAGGTTAGTCAGGCGTGACCCTTGCGAAAACAGAGGGTCAGGAACCTCGTATATACCAGACTTGTTAGCTGCTGCAGAAATTCTGCAGTGACGCATTGTGACTTGCTATGACTATATAACTTTAATAATCATTAATATTAATTGAAAATGGATGTTGGTGCTCTAGCTAGTCTTCTTGGTATCCTTTCTCTGCATTTGCATATTCTTCCAGATACTATAAATTCATCAGAGCAGTTATAGACCAGTTGGCGCTAAGCATATTCATAGAATTTTGAGTATATTCATTGTGATACGTAAATAAAGTAAAATTTTCCTGCCGCCATTTTGGAGTCTTAGTTACTAAGAGTAGAATGGGAGAAACTAATATCTTTGCTTCTATATCTTCTAGTGGCACTTATTAAAGTCCATGAGCCAACTATAGACACTGGATAA
>NW_003546819.1:50178-53053 GCF_000090795.2 Amphimedon queenslandica
TTCTACGATGCCAAGTTTTAATTGACCAATGAGATTGCAGAATACCAGGTTTCTAAATCTATTAGATACTTCCCAGCAACACTTAGAAACCTGGCGCTCTATGCTTATGCTCTTGGCTCTTATTATTAATCCATTTGTCAAGCTGGGTTGATTCTTTACTGGCCTAGCCTGTTAGATATGTTGTATGTATGTCAACTGTTGTCTTATTATCAATTTATCAGCAGCTGGTAGTTTCTTTTTAAATGTCATGGTAGAAGTTGGTTGTACACCTCTGTATTGGTTTCTATGGCATTTATTAACCTCCCGACTGACTGCATCGCTAGGTTAATAAATATCATAGAAACCTCTACCTCAGTGTATAACCTATATATACTTATTCAAGCTCTTGGTGTACACACACTTCATGTCTAATTAGAACCATTGCAGTATTGTGCATTTACGCAAGTACATGTAGTTGAGTACTCAACCTTGTAGTTCTACATGTACATTTTTATACTCAGTTTCACTAATGAAAATTCCTTTTGGACGGTAACAGCAACATTAGAAACCAATCTATCATTATTTTATTATTATAGGATAGAAATACTGCTCTTGTTATAGCGGCAGAGAGAGGACATTATGACATTGTACAGTTGCTATTGAATAATGGAGCTGATCGAAGCACTGCAAATTATGTGAGTATAGTTATGTGTACAATGTACATGTTGGTGCAATCGAACAGAATTTATTACAACTCAGTCAAACTTTACAAAAAGATACCAACTTAAATAGAAACATGCAACAAAAATGAGGATATTATTGAGTATTTGAGTTGAACAAAAAACCTTACAAACATTGAACAAGTGAAACCTCATGGTAGAGTAGCATGTCCCTATGAACTGGACAAAGCTGTTCAGCTCATTGTTCAGACAAAGGGAGCAAGAGCATAAGACTTCACACACAAATTAAAACCAAAGTTTGTAAACATACAATTTACATCTACACAATTAATCAATAGTTAACAAACTACATGTAATAATTAAATAACTGTAATAACTATAATATAAACAAACTATCAAAAGTGATATCTTCAATACATGTATTTAATTGTACGAAAAACTTAAAGGCAGCTTATAATTATTAATTTTTAAAAATGTTTCAAAAGTCTCCCAGCTGTGTTACACAAATAAAGTCTTTAAAATTTCCTTCATAGTCTCAGTTGAAAGTTAGTTAAGAGTGTTAACTAATGATGCATGAAATGACTGCCTCCATAGGGCTAGAATGAGCTATCTTTTTTTATAAAGTCCATTCACAAAAATACCTCATGCATGATGATCTAGATACATGTATTTTTGTTAGTGAAACAGTCACACTTGGAGGTCACTTGAAAATTTGTTGCGGAGCTTATTTTTGATTTAGAAGCAACCAAGCCTTTGATCAGCGTAATTGAGGGTGAAAAAAATAGCAGGATTGAGTAATTTGAGTATACTTGTACTAGCAATGTTGTGCACAAGAATCAACTGTGCATCACTCATAATGAAATCAGCTTAATATAATAGAGTGTTTAAGGTCAGATTTTTTACCCTGTAATTTTAACTTTTACATGTGTTTTCATTGTTGTATGATAAGGTCAGGCATATGCATAAGCTTTTGAGAGCTCTAATTTTAAAGCATCAATTATAAAGTTCTATTCAAGGGACCTACATGTACATGTACTTGTAGTAATCATCAATTATAATCATCAATTATAAAGTTCTATACATGTATATAATTTTTCTATTGCCATATTTTTATAGTCAGGAGAAACTGCTCTAAATGTAGCAGCAAGAAAAGGATACAACAACATTGTGCAATTATTATCTGAAGAACCTGATCAAAATATTACAACTCATGTGAGTAATTTATGTCATATATAAAAAAAATCAAATAAATTATTTTAATGTGCAATACATTACTGTATTTTCAAAACACGTAGGCATTTATTTCTTATAGAGATCCATTTTTGATCTGCACATTTAAATGAAGTAGGTGTTTATATGAGAGTAGGCATTTATAACCAGCAATTCTTGAGAGTTGAGTCTTCTTTTATAAGAAAAACTTCCTTCTCAGCTACAACTTTCACAAGCATATCCAAGGGGGGGCTGAGGGGGCTTGAACACCCTCCTCATGGCTGGGCTTGGAAAAAATTACTCAAATCCTGGACTCTTTCATCACTACCAAGCCTCTTAAGAAAGTTATCTAACTCCCTGATCATAATTTCAGCAGTTTCCAGTGCTTTTAAGGAGCGATCAGAAGTTGTCAGAAGTAGTAGTATGCTTGAAATTATCTTGACCCCGCCCATAATTCACGAAAATAAAGGAAAATGCCTTTTTACCGCCGTAAAAAGGGGTGTGGCCAAAATTGCAATGCGCTTTGTGCGCCCTCAGCACCCTCCTGTTTTGATTTCTGGATACACTAGTGACTTATATTGTCTGTAACAAGTGCCAGTAACCACATGTGCAAAAGGGGCATGGCATAAGTGTCTAAATAAGCATAGGATGTCTATAGGCGTATACAGGCAAGAGTGTTAATTGGGAGTGGGTGTTTTCATAAGAAAATACAATGTATACATTTTAGATGACTAGCACTTATTTATCAAGAAAGCTTTGCAGAAAGAACACCGTTTCAATTTATCGACTACACACATGTAACCTCTAAAAATCATGATGCATTTTCTGTGCTTTGACTTTAACCCCATCAAAGCTACATGTATAGCTACTGATTCACCTTTATGAATAATGTTTTAAAAAATTTGTGTGCTTATTATGTTCAAAAATTCTCCCTTAAAATTAATAGTCTAAATAGACATGTGTCATTATTTGCATTAATATCTATTGTACCATGAGTTCAATGTATA
>NW_003546819.1:53130-54260 GCF_000090795.2 Amphimedon queenslandica
GTATGGCATGCATCTATAGCGTATGTGAAAATATAGGACATTATTAGCTATGCTGTTGCTCTATACAACAACAAAAGTGGCTTGTATTTAGTGTTTTGAATTATTTGCTGGTTTGCATGAACTAAAAATATTACCTTTTTATACAAAATATTACTAATACAATTTTACAGTCACAGATTGATTTATTTTACATTTTAAAATAGAACTCAACTCAGAGCTCTACACTTCCCAGTACCTCAGCTGGAATAAATCAGACTAGTAAAGACACAACCTCTGTTGATGATGTAGCTGTTATCACTGAGAAGCTAGAGGAGTTACAGAGTTACCTACCACAGATGTCTAAAATGATAGACAAAATGAAAGCAAGTGGTCCATCCAATCAACTGAACAAATTGAGCAATTTGTACAAAGTAATACTAACCAAGACTACAAGGTAATAAGCACATACCCATTACATTTTCTAATTATCCAATTATAGCATTAGCATGAGCACATTAGAAAAAAGTCATGTTGTTTTGAAGAGAATGTTTCCAGAAGACTCATCTAGTGAGTGGTCGCATTTATTATTTTCTAAATTTATAATTATAACAGATACTAATAGCATTAAAGACAAGGCATCTACAAATGCTACATTTGCAGAAATCGGTAAGTAAAGCTATGACTTATGTATATAATTCTATTGTTTATCATAGATCAAATATATCTTCAAGAAGCAATGGAAGATGGCCTTGTTGAGTCTTTTGTCACCAAAGCTGTAGTACAAGGAGAAGCTCGAGTAGGCAAGAGTTCGGTGAAATCACTACTTGTTTCTGAGCCTTACACTGATAATACCAGCACTAACTGTATTGAACCACCATGTGTAGCTGTTAAGTGCTATGGACAGACTGGAAAATACTGGGAACGAATCGATGAAGAGGAAATGGGAATAAAAGTAATTGCTGCAGTTCAGTTAGGTGCTATGAAAAAATCAGAGTCTCAATCTCATTCTGAGGAAATGGATCTTGATAGTAAAAGCATATCCAATACTAGGAAGCAACAAAGGTATCCATCTAAAGCTTCCAAGTTTCAAAATGAAAGTGTTAAAGATTTACAACGCATGGAATATGATTTTTCCAATTCTGCAGTCACTA
>NW_003546819.1:54425-57169 GCF_000090795.2 Amphimedon queenslandica
GACAAGTCTTCATGGTCGGCGTTGGCTCTATTTCATTGACTCTGGAGGCCAAATTCAATTTCAAAAGTTACTCCCAGCATTCATGCCATATGCTTCAGTTTTACTTCTAGTAGTTAATTTATCTAAGAATCTTAGTGATCCATCCTGTACAGCAATGCAGCTTTCTGAGAGAGAAATTAGTGTTGGTCAGCATTCACTCTCAGTTATTGAGATTTTGAAGCATCTGCTCTCTGCAATAGCCTCCAGTGCCCAGCGATATCGCTCGTTGATTGCTGATGATCCTGTTCTTTCAAAGTGTATCACACCTCCTTCAGATAAATTGAAAGTGCTGCCTGTTGCTACTCACCATGATGAATATAAAGAAGCACTAAAGAATGGTAAAGAGTCGATTGTTAATAAAAAGATAACAATAAATGAAATCTTTTGTCATCATGAGACTTGTGAGATAGTGGGACGTGAAGGTAAAATATATCTGTATGAGGTTGATGGTCGTAAAGCTCGTAATAAAGTCTTTGAGAATCTACAGCCAGATTCAGACTTATATAAGATAGCTCAAGCATTGGAAGATAATGCATATCAAATCAAAGTTCCATTGAAGTGGTATTGCTTTGGTGTCCTTCTCCATGATGTTGCTAAGGAAGGTTGTGGTGTTTTAAGTTTATCTTTTTGTCAAAAGCTTGGCCAACAATTAAAAGTTAATTTGTCACCTGAAGAATCATTAAGTGCTATTAAATTTCTCAGTTTTCTCAATAAATTACTCTTTTATCCTGATTCACCTGCTGGAGATCTTGTTTTTGTTAATATAGAGAGCCTTATTAACATTCTTAGAGATTTACTAATTTTTATCTGTGACACTCATTCTGAAGCAAAACTTCTACTTCCTGATCAAAAAGCACTCGTGTGCAAAGGTCATCTCTCCATTGAAATCCTTAAAAAGGCCTCAAAAAGTTCTAATAAAATATGCGAGGCATTTTCTGATTTTGATGCAAAGTTACTTGGTCTTTTTGAATATCTTCTGATTGCTACAAAGTTACCCGAGAAAGAATCTTTCTTCATGCCAGCTCTTCTACCAATAAAAGATGTATCTGACATCAACCCCTACCCTAACACAACACCTCTTTTGTTGTATTTTGAAAATGCTATTCCAATGGGTCTCTTTTGTGCAGTCATTGTTCACCTTCTCTCTGATAAGGAGGCTCCGTGGAAGTTTGTTGAAGAGTCAAACTTTTCAAACTATTTTACTTTACGATGTCCAGACCTTCTTGAAAGTATCATTATTCTTGTGGAACAAGTTGACTGTATTGCACTTTATTGTGAAGCAACTGATGATTATATTCCAGCAAGGGATGCTGTGGAAAAAGCAGTTGATGTAGCAATGTCTAAGCATAAACTTAGTACATGTGAGAAGCCAAAAAGAGCATTTTACTGTCCCTGTGGTAAAGGAAGGCATGTAGCTGTAGTATCATGGCTTAAAACACAACATCGTTATGTTTTTCGCTGCACTATTGACTGCAAACCCAAAGAAATGTCTTACTGCTTGAATTGGATAGATCAGATAAATAAAGGTAAGGGTATAGTGTTAAGTAGTAATTTAATGCATAGTTTGTTATTATTATAGGAAAACGACAGCATGATGAGCTAAACAATTTACCTGATGTTCTGGAGACAAGTGAGTTCAACACATTTTATATTAGACCTATAATGTGAATGCTATTGTTACAGTAGTGCTATAGCCTTGTACATGTAGATCTATCCTGTTTGAATACACCTATAGAATTTTATCATGAAAATTAGTATACTGTATTATGCTTTTATTTTAGATTTTGCATATCAGGTTCTTGTGGAAAGCACAGAGGAGATCAAGGAATATTTTTCTGATGATTTTTCCAAAATTGCAAGCAAGCTGCTTCAGATGAATCTGATCAATGAAACAGAGAGGAGCGCTATAACTGATAGAAATACTGGGTGGAATAAGTATCAGCGAATGGAAGAATTAATGGAACGTGTTGAAGTTGCAGTTAAAATTAATAAGGAGCCTACATTTTTATTGTTCTTAAATATCTTAAATGAGAAAGGTACTCAACCTGCTCAGGAATTTGCTCGAAAACTCATGGAAAGATATAAAGATAAATTCTCTGATGCTCATTTGGATCCATTGTCAAAAAGAGTCAAACAGTATGAAAATTAGATGTTTTAATTTTTATTGTAGTAAAATTTCTTTTATATTGTTTATTTTATTATCACTTTTAAAGTCAAACTTCATTTTTGAAGTACTCTAAATTTTCATTGTGTAGACGCCTGCATGCTTTATATGTACATTGTACACGAATTTCATGAAAGGGTTAAAACAATGGCAGGCAGTGCCAGTTTGTCCAAAAGTG
Organism: Amphimedon queenslandica; assembly: GCF_000090795.2. NCBI lineage: Eukaryota > Metazoa > Porifera > Demospongiae > Haplosclerida > Niphatidae > Amphimedon > Amphimedon queenslandica. Next base: position 56,807 of record NW_003546819.1, read on the forward strand.
GTGGAAGGAGCACTCACAGAGTCTGAGACGAATATTGGAGGTTCTCCTATCCTTCGGTTGTGGAGTATTGAATATTATAGCTTTGGAGCCCTTATTTGCTAGACCTGGTGAGTCACTAGAAATCTGTTTTTTAGGATTTCAAATGAAGACTATTTCAAATGGCTTTTTTTACTAGGGGGAATGGTCATATGGGTCTGTGGCAGAATTGTAGCAATACAAAGTGTCAAGGTCTATCAAACCCATCAAGTTAATGTACATGAATTGGCTAGTGGGTTGATCTACTACAGCAACTCTAGTTACATGTATATATGATTATTGAATCTAAATTATAAAAATTAATAGAGACTTACAAAGATTTTAATG
>NW_003546820.1:0-1681 GCF_000090795.2 Amphimedon queenslandica
TGTATACTTTGAACACTCTTCTTTGCAGTAGGATAATCAGCTGATTTTATATTAAAAATAATAAAATAAAATAAAAGAATTATGTGACACCTTTAGCACTTTTCTTAGCAGTAGTTGCATTAGCAGGACTTACAGTTGTTTCTATATTACATCAACATTTATAAAAAGCTAGTATATTAATACCTTTAGTTCTAACACTTCCCTTACTCCCCTTAGCAGTACGTATAACTCTCTCTGTTTCTACATAAGTCAATAATAACAATTAAAAACCTGTAACACTTGCGTAGGCAGGCACAATTGTCTTTGTTCAAAAATTCCATAATAGTACCTTTAGTTCTATTGCTCTCTTTGGCTGCAGTACTAATATCTGTAGTGGGTTCAACTGTCTCTATACTTGCATAGATAAAAATAAACAAAAAACTTAATAAATACCTTTAGCTCTAACACTTTCTTTAGCTCTAACACTTTCTTTAGCTCTAACACTTTCTTCAATAGGTAAAACTCTCTCTATTATCATGAACCATTACATTAACAACTATTAATATTACAATACCTTTATATCTAACACTCCTAGTAGTAGGTACAGCGATTGCTGTCTCTAATTAAAAAATAATGACAAGCATAAATTATTTGAGACATACCTTTAGACCTCACAGCCTTCTTAGCATTAGAAGTAACAGAGGCATCAACTGTCTCTAAAAATAAATCAGAATAATTAATAGTGATACGAATACCTTTAGTAGTAGCAGTTCCCTTGATAGGTGCAACTCTTTTTGCTTCTACATTAATAATAAAAAGTATTGCAGCTAATTTTAAAGGCCTTTACTGTTATTAGCTGTGACAGTATGTGTCTGTGTTTCTATACCTACACAATTATAAAGCATTATAGAATAATATTATGTTTCATGCATACTGTTTGCAGCACTCATTGAAAGCTCTTCTCCTTCATCAGTGTCTACAATTACCAATGAATGAAATACTAATTTACTGTTACATACCATTACTCAAGGAATCTTGGTCTTCATCTTCAGCATTTGAATCTTAATATTAATAAATACATTATGTTCAACATAATAATATGAATTCATCAACACCCACCTTGAGATGTCATATTAGGACGATATAACTGAACCCATAACTCATACCTCTCATCCGGAATGTCATACCCATTTTCAAACCTCTTAGAGAATTGCCTGTGCTCACTCATAGTAAAATCTAAAAATATGGTCCAATATCAGATTAAATTTTTCACAATAAGATATATTACTTGCACTTCTCTTCAACTCTTTTACTCTATTAGCTTCCTTCTGGTTCTCAAGTCTAGCAATTCTTTTACACTCCTTCTCCTTCAAGGCTTCCTGCTTCATTCTTTCCTTTTCCTCTATACATGTCATGAATTCAACACTAGTCAATACTCTTCCACATGATTTAGGCTTCAGGGTGGGCTTGCTACTGGGATGACTAGGAGTTTTCAGAAAAGACTCTATAGGCATTACTCTTCGCATTGGAGTGACAGCTTGCGATAAATCATTCTCTGAAAGTGATCTCTCCAAGAGACTAGAATTGAATGAAGAATCGTGATCCCTCGTTCTCTTTATGTCTGGACTATAGAGCGGTATGTATGCTAGACCAGTCTGATCTAACAGTGAACGGCTGATGGTTTCTTGCTTGTCATTGCCAG
>NW_003546820.1:5783-8754 GCF_000090795.2 Amphimedon queenslandica
CCTCATTGATGTTTATCATTGTGATCCTTCACAAGGTGATAATGATGGTGTTATTAGTTTACACATGGCCTCATATAAAGGCCATCTCAATATTGCACAGTATCTAGTTAATGAATGTCACGTTGATCCAGACATAGCAGATAGCTCTGGTAACACGGGATTGCTTTACTCAGCACTGGGTGGTCACGTTGACCTCGTGATTATGTTTTTAAAGAAGAAGTGTAATGTGTCTCAGGTGAATAGAGAAGGATCAACTTTATCATTATTAGCATGTAAGAGTGGAGAGGTAGCATTAGTTGATCAGCTTAAGCAGTTTGGTATATTCTCAGAAGATGACATAGATTTTATCGGATGTGGAATAGTACATTATTGTGCTATGAGTGATAGTGTAGAGCTTCTAAAGTATCTTTATAATAATCATGAAAGTGAATTAAAAAAAAAAAGAAATCGTTTTGGTTCAACACCACTTCATATAGCATGCCAGTATGCTTCATCAGGTTTGATTATGAAAATGGTTAATATTTTTGGATATAAAGTATTACTAGAAGCTGATTATAGTGGTCACTCTTCTCTTCATTGCTTATGCAGTGGATTGTTTGATAAATACTGCATTACAGAAGTGTATAATAAGCTCACTGCACCATGTGATATACCTTTACTTGGACAAATTAATTCATTTAATGTGGTGGTCAAGAATTTGTGGCATAAATACATATCACTAAATATAAATGTTACTAAACAACATAAAAGAGTGAGCCTTTTGTCTACACTCCTCAAGACAAGCATCATTAATAATTTTAATATAAATTCTGTTACTGCTACTGGTCAATCATTGGTTCATTTAGCATGTACTAGTGGTAGTATATTATTAGTGAAGGTATTAGAGGAGTATGGTATTAATACAAGTTCATTAGATTATGAGGGTCGGTCTGCAGTACATTATGCTGCTTTATCAGGATCACCTACTCTACTCAGTTATACTGTATCTCAGTATAACTTGAATGCCAGTCAACCAGACTACAAAGGTGTAGTACCATTAGCATTAGCTTGTATGTCAGGTAGTATCAATGCAGTAGAATATATTATGAATACTACTGACATTGATATTAATATAACCTGTAATGAGGGTAGAACACCACTTCATTATTCATGTTGTCATGGTAACGTTGATCTGAGTCAATATCTTATTGAAGTACAAGACAGTGACATTAACATAACAGATAATAATAAATGGGATGCATTAGATTATAGTGCTAAAAGTGGTAACATGAAGCTAGTCCAATACCTCATTAATAATCATCAATTGCCTCTCACATCATTTGCATTGCTTCATGCAGTATATAGTACTAAACTGTCATTAATTAAATTATTAGTTAATGAATATAAACTAGATCCTCAAGTTAAATATGGTGATGGTATGGAAGCAGTTCATTGTGCAGCTCAAGTTGGTGCTATTGATGTCTTAGAGTATTTAGTAAAAGATTGTGGATGTGATTTGGATAGAGTAGGGGGAGCATACAACATGAATGTGTTTCATTATTCTACAGTGAATAGTTATTTTATATTTAATAAATACATTATTAATAATTATCCACAATATAATAGTCTATTGCATTCTACTGATGATAATGATGCTCTACCAATTCATTATGCCTGTGCTAGTGGTGTAATACAACTAGTGACATTTCTAATTGATGTAATGAAATGTGATACCACTACTGAAAGTAAGGATGGCTATGCTTGTGTCACATGGGCATGTTCCTCTGGTAATCTTGATCTTTTAATTTTATTAATAAAACAATACAACCTTAATCCTGGAATATTCAGCAGTTCATCATCACTAGAAATTGCAGTGATGTATGGACATGTTCATATACTAGAATGGCTCAGACAAGAGTATCATATCAATGTAGTTTCATTTAAGAATGGTGTATTACCTTTTCTTGCTGCACAATTCAACCGTTTGTATTGCTTAAAGCATTTATTAAGCAGTTATTCATTTGATATTAATGCCACTGATAATACTCAATCTACACTCCTTCACATAGCATGTCAGGAAGGACATGTTGCTACAGTTCTCTACCTCACTAGTCTTCCTCAGTGTGACGTATCAGCTAAAACTTCAAATGGATCAACAGTTCTTCATTTATCATGTAAAAGTCATTCTCTTTCTATACTCAAACATCTAGTGGAGGAGCATCAGTTGGATCTTACTATTAAAGATTACAATGGCATGGCTCCAGTTCATGTAGCCTGTGAAGAAGGATCATTGAGTATAGTCAAGTACATTATAGACCATTCACCATTATCTCTTGACATGACCGACTCTTTTGGACGTACTCCACTACTTATTGCAGCTTTCTCTAAGAACCTTCCCATCATTCGTTACCTCAACAGTAAAAACTGCAACATTTCTATACTGGACGATAAAGGGTTTAACGTAATACACATATCGGCAAAGGGAGGGTCTTTGGACATATTGAGGTTTTTCGTTGATGGTCGTTACTGTAATCCTGATATCACTGATGCTTCTGGTCGTACTCCACTTTATCTGTCAGCTCAAGAGGGTCACTTGGAAATAGTAGAATATCTATTGGATAGTCCAAGCTACAATAAACCACGTGTAGAATTAGTAGACATGGCAGATAGCAATGGTAACACAGCACTTCATGCAGCATGCAGCCAGGGTAATCCTGATATAGTGTCTACTATACCAGGAGCTTACAAGTCTCTTAATATTGATATTTATTCAATTAATGAGAAGAGAGAGACTCCATTACACTTAGCAGCAGCTAATGGTCACGTTAATACAGTCGTTTCCCTCTTATCAGCCACCACTGGTACTGCAAATCATGAGAAGCTCCTTGAAGCAGTGGATGGTGATGGTTGTTCTTGTCTTCATTTAGCTTGTCAAAATGGTCACTATAGGATGACACTGTATCTCTCTGAGGTGTATCCAGCTAATGTTTAT
>NW_003546820.1:9476-15164 GCF_000090795.2 Amphimedon queenslandica
CAATTCTTTAGTACGTATTACCAATTCACCACATCACACTCATTCTCTACTACACCTTCACTTCTACACAAACACATTCAATCATTTCCTTTCTTCATTATATTAACACTATGGCATCAAATCTCTCTCTTGTTAACTTTAATATCTTCAAGAATAATGGAGACTTCTTGTTAGGTAATTTTTTCATTTTTGCAGCAGGGCAATTTTTTCCTATTTTTGATGATGTTTTTTTTACAGTAAAGTAATGCTCAGTATTTATTTATTATTTCTATTGGTAGTTGTTATACAATATGCAGCATTATGATGATTTCCTCTGGTTTATTATTCTTATTTTTGTTATTATAAATCATTCATTGTTGTATTGTATATTATGTTGTATTGTTTATGAGCATTAATAGTTTGTGTACTTGTTTCTGCTCCACTTTTTATTGAAATGAGATTTCTTTTACATGCCATAGCTTTTATACATTAACTTTTATTGAATATGTTTATATGCATTGATATTACTTATCATTAGTAACACTTTTATTAATTACTATCATAACTGTTTTTGTCGGTGTGTAGTATTATTATTATTATTATTATTATTATTATTATTTAAATATAATCACATCATACAAGTTGATACAAAACTCAGTATCAGTCCATAACAAACAGACTATGATACACAATTACATATTTAAATGTCTCCTCAGAATTTGTGCAGATCCCAATAACACAGTCTTCTGTATATGCTCTACTTTGTTGTTAATCTCCAACCTCTTTAACCAGTCATTGATCCTGTATGATACTGCCTCCAGCACTCCAACTACAATTGGTATTACTTCCACCTTCTTCATCCCCCATAGCTTTACAATTTCCTGTCTCAATTCCTGATATTTCTCAACTTTTTCATCTTCCTTTCCTTCGACTCGAGTATCACCTGGAACTGCCACATCTATAATCATACAACTCTTCTCCCTTTTCATAACAACTACAATATCTGGCTTGCAATGTTCAACCATTCTGTCACACTGAATCATGAAGTCTCATAAAGTCTTTACTTCAACTGTTTCAATTATCCCCTCAGGCTTGTAATTGTACCAATTCCTCCCTCTTTCCATATCAAATTTCCCAAATAGCTCCCAATGGATGAACTGAGCAATCTTGTCATGTCTCCTTTTGTATTCTCTCTGAGTTAGCACTTTACATTCACTTACAATGTGGTATATACTCTCACCTTCTTTCTGCATAAATGACACAATGGTGATCTCATTGGAGCCATCAATCTTGCATTTAATATAGTTAGTTCTCAGTGCCTGTTCTTGTCCTGCACAAATAAGAGCCTCATCTGTCTCTGGTTTTATATCACTCTTTTGTAACCACGTCCATGTCTTGTGTATATCTGCTCCTTCCCTCATCTCCCTGTAATACTGTCCATACATTCTTATTCCTATAACTTTCCTTTGGCATACTCCCCTCTACATCTAAGATCTTACTTCTTCCAACTGCTTTCAATAACGGTCCTACTGATTTCTTAACATACCAACCAAGACTATTTTCTTCAGCTTTTATACTTCTTTCACATCCTAATAATCCCCTTCCTCTCTTTAGCCAATTTATTATTATTATTATTATTATTTATTTTTTAAATTACTAATGCTGTTGCATTATTTAGTAAGCTAATGAATTGAACTAAATTATAAACTAGTACTTTAAAGTTACTGACATTAATTTTTTACTATACAAATAATTGTATGTTTATATTTTTAATAATACTCTGTACTATGCTGTTATTAAAAATAATTTTTAAAATAAGGTCATGTTTACACAACTCCACCACATCATTTTTGTTATTCTTGTTTCAGGTGTTTACACTAATCCAACAGCTGCATTGTCATTAGAATTTATCATTTGTTTATAGAATTATTCCTTTTAGTATTTGTTTTTATTTTGTTTGGATTTGATATTAGTGTAAACCCAACCAAAAATATTTCCATTTAAAAAAAAAATGTAGTCATGTAAATGTGGCCTAAATTAAAAATACATTTAAGGAAATGTAGGAAGCTCTATGTCCATGGATAATGAACTAAAGGCTCCATTGTAAGTTTATTTAAGAATTACTGATCCTTTTATATAATATTAATGTAATACTGAGTTGATATCATGTTATTTTCAGTCTAGGCTGCTGAAGTTGAGGCTGAAGGCTCTGGACTTATGAGTAATTGTAAGTGATATAGTATTATAGCTAGGAGACAATAATTATAATTTTACTGTTGTTCAAAAATTGGGTCAAAGTCTCTATTAAATTGGCAAATTTTTTTGAATGCTGTAAGTCGAAAAATTTTTGTCAGGAACAGTTAAAACTTCTACACAGCATAAGTACATCAATATGTATCCAAAAATGTAAGAAAATTTGGGGTGATTTTAGAGCCATTTTTTAGAAAAAACAATTGGCTAATTTTTTAAAATGGCCATAACTAAAAAAATTTTTGTCGAAATCAGCTCAAATTTTCTAAACAGCATAAGTACATCAATATGTATCAGAAAATGTAATAAAAATTTGGAGTGATTTTGGAGCTATTTTTCAGAAAAAAACCAAGGGCTATAATAGCCTTGAGTATTTTTCAGAATTTGGCCGATTTCTTAAAATGGCCTTAACTTGAAAAATTGAAGTTGGAATCAGCTTAAACTTTCTACACAGCATAAGGACATCAATATGTATCAGAAAATGTAATAAAAATTTGGAGTGATTTCGGAGCCATTTTTCAGAAAAAACCAAGGGCTATAATAGCCTTGAGTATTTTTCAGAATTTGGCCGATTTCTTAAAATGGCCTTAACTTGAAAAATTGAAGTTGGAATCAGCTTAAACTTTCTACACAGCATAAGGACATCAATATGTATCAGAAAATGTAATAAAAATTTGGAGTGATTTCGGAGCCATTTTTCAGAAAAAACCATGTGCTATAAGCCTTGAGTATTTTTCAGAATTTGGCCAATTTCTTAAAATGGCCATAACTTGAAAAATTAAAGTCGAAACCAGCACAAACTTTTTACACTGCATTAGTACATCAATATGTATCAGAAAATGTAATGAAAATTTGGAGTGATTTCGGAGCCATTTTTCATAAAAAACCATGGGCTATTAGTAATGCAGTAGCGTTACTAAGTAGGATTCACCCCAAAACAATATGGTTGCCACGACTTTTGCAGCCTTGCTATACTGGGAAAACGAGCTCCTATGCTCACCAGACTTCTTAGAGCACCTTATCTTGACCAGAGGATAGCCTTGGGTATTTTTCAAAAATTGGCCAAATTTTTAAAATGGCCATAACTCAACAAATATTTGATGGAAACAGCTCAAACTTTCTACATGGCATAAGTACATCAATATGTATCAGAAAATGTAATTAAATTTTGGAGTGATTTTGGAGCCAATTTTCAGAAAAAACCATGGGCTATAGCATTGGGTATTTTTCAAAAATTGGCCAAATTCTTAAAATGGCCATAACTCAAAAAATATTTGTCGGAATCAACTCAAACTTTCTACACAACATAACTACATCAATATGTATCAGAAAATGTAATAAAAATTTGAAGTGATTTTGGAGCCATTTTTCAAAAAAAACTGTATACAGATAAAAAGGGAACTGAGCCCCAAAATAAGTTTTATAAAAAGAGAAGAGAAGAACAATAAGGAAGCTAATTCACGAAGTTAAATTAATAATAATTGAACACAAGTTAAGTTAATAAATAATCAAGAGTTAAATTGGGAATCATCGATTGCCCTTGCAATATCAGTGGATCTCACAAAATGAACTTTCGATCTTGATCCCCCGAGGCAGTGAATTGCAGATCTTATGATAGAAATTGAGTATTGACATTTGGCATTTTTAAAAATTTGCTTGTTTTTTAAATGGCTGTAACTCGATAGATATTTATCAAAAGCAGCTCAAACTTTTTACATTGCTTAAGGACATCAATACATGTTTGTGTACTGAAAGAAAAGAGGGTGAAGAATAAATTTGTTGATATTATTTTTTTTAATATTATCATTATTATTTTTTTTTAATTTTATTTTTATTTTTATTATTATTTTATAGTGATCTAATTGATAATCATGGTGTGTGCATACGAGTGTTAGGTGATATTAAATTATTACCAACTGATGTACAAGAATCAGTAGCAAGAGCTGTGACAATGACTAAAAACAATAACAAGTAAGTACATGTCAGTTATGATAATTATGTATACTTACATGTATGTAATACTGGAAAGTGTTTTTCTTTTGGTGTTTTTACATCCGATAACATTGCTTGCTATTATGCTATAACAGATAATCAAGCCACTAAACTACATCATGTAGTACATGCTCATAATGTATGTACTACATAACAGTGGGCTGGTGGCTCTTCTATCTCCATGTACATGTATATGTAGTTAGTTCATTTAATCTCTGACCATACAATCATTACAATGTCTTCCCTACATACTGTAGCCAGGCCTTTCCCCTTTGATATAGTAAGTAGCACTATTAAGAATCCTTACAAAGAACAGGGGGACAGTACTCAATAATAATATGATAAATACATGTACATTATAAATGATGCATACATGTACATGTGCATGTATGTAAATATACATGTATTTATTGTATCCATTCCTTTATTATAGGGTATATCTTAATGAGTGTTTCTCTTATGCATCAAGATATGAGATTACTGATACTATACAGTCACTGGTTGATGGATCTCATGATGATACTACCTTAAGGCCACTATTATTTGCGAGTACTAATTTTTGTGTTTTTTGTGAGTAGCTTTAAAATCGCAAAAATTAGTACTCGCATTTATTAATAATTTAGGTTTATTAACAGTTATTAATTGGGAAAAAAGAGCAAAATCGCAAAAATTAGTACTTGCTAAATCAGTACCATTAACAAATCGCAAAAATTAGTACTCGCAAATAATAGTGGCCTTAAGGTATACTACCAACGTAAGTATATGTACATACACAGTATTATGTGTTATAATGTACATGAGCAGAATGTTAATTAGCCTAAGAATTATTGTGTCAACTCTAGATTGGTTTTAAATTTTAGTGGGACCAATTAATGTAAACCAATGGCAACAAAAACACAAAATGATACATAATTCAGTTGCTAGTGTGAACACGATCAATGGGCATTGTACTGTATAGTGGGAAATTTTGGAGGGGCTAAAATTTGGCGAATTGCAAATTTTGGTGATTGGTGATTTTAATTTGGGGAATTCGTGGCCACGTGCCATTGAGCATGAAAATAATGGCTAAAAATGGCGGATTTTTATTCTGGCAAATGGCTATATCAAAACGCCAAGTTCGCCAAATTTAATCTCTTCCAAAATTACCTACTATACGGTATCAACAAGGCACCTTAAAAACTGTGCCAGTGTGAAAATGCCTTCAATTGTAGTTAATAGACGATATAAAAGAGCATAAACATAATTCATTCATTCTTATTCTACCCATCCATTAATACAACGAAATAAAACAACTGGTCACTTGGATCAGGGATTATAATGACGGACACACTGAAGTTTACAACATACATTTGCATGTAACAGCAAGAGTGTGTCAATTACTTTTGGTAACAGTTAACACTCACACATACACAGACATAATAATTGTCACACTTATGCATACAATGTGGAAGTGTGACAATTATTATG
>NW_003546820.1:15174-18412 GCF_000090795.2 Amphimedon queenslandica
TTTGTATGCAGCATAAGTTCATCAATATGTTCTAGAAAATGTAATAAAATTTTAGGGAGTTTTCAGAGCCATTTAAAAAAACCATGGGCTATTATAGCCTTGGGTACTTTTCAAAAATTGGCCAATTTTTTAAAATGGCCATAACTCAAAAAATATTTGTGAGAATCAGCTTAAACTTTCTAAACAGCATAAGTACATCAATTTGTACCAGAAAATGTAATAAAAATTTGGGGTAATTTTAGAGCCATTTTTCATAAAAAACCATGGGCTATAAGCCTTGGGCATTTTCCTGAAATTGACCGATTTTTTAAAATGGCCATAACTCAAAAAATATTTGTCGAAATCAACTCAAACTTTCTAAAAAGCATTAGTACATCAATTTGTATCAAAAAATGTAATAAAAATTTGGGGTGATTTCAGAGCCATTTTTCATAAAAAACCATGGGCTATATAGCCTTGGGTATTTTCCTGAAATTGGCCGATTTTTTAAAATGGCCATAACTCAAAAAATATTTGTCGGAATCAACTCAAACTTTCTAAACAGCATAAGTGCATCAATATGTATCAGAAAATGTAATAAAAATTTGGGGTGATTTTGGATCCATTTTTCATAAAAAAACCATTTTCCAGAAATTGGCTGATTTTTTAAATTGGCCATAATTAACTTAACAAATATTTGTGAGAATCAGCTTAAACTTTCTAAACAGCATAAGTACATCAATATGTACCAGACAATGTAATAAAATTTTGGGGTAATTTCGGAGCCATTTTTCAGGAAAAATCATGGGCTATAGCCTTGGGCATTTTTTAGAAATGGGTTGATTTTTTTAGATGGTTGTAACTCGAAAAATATTTGTCGAATGTTATGTACTTCCAAGACCCTCTGTACTCAATACATGTAGTATTGAGTGTTTTTGCCAGTTTGAATAAAATTTAGTAGTATTTAGTATTAGAATAAATAAGTATTGAATAAGTATTTGTACATTGTACATGTACAGTACATCTATAAATGTATACACATACTAGGTACAGTGTATGTACATTACATTACTGTAGGTAGCAAGAGAGTACATGTACATTGAGAGGAAGGACAAGCAGTATAAATCAGACAGAGACTGTGCATTAGTACAATATTATGAAGAAAGAGGAGGAGGAGGAGGAGGAGGAGAAGGTCAACTATCAAAAGCAGTACTAGAAGAACTCATTAGTCATTATGCTGCCGAGAGAAAGAAAAGAACTCAACTATTTGTACAATCATTGATCAAGAAAAGAAATAACTATCTGGAAACAGTAACTGAACAATAATTGTCATCATGATTATACTGCAAATGATTATCAGGTTTATAATGTGAGAGTCAACATGGTCAAGTTATGAGAGATGAGATGATGAAGACTCCATTTGATATTGATTTGAGTGTTTTTGTTGGTATGAGTGACTCCATGCATGCTGTAATAGATTATGTTGCACTCCAAAATAATGTTATATACAAATGAGAAAATGTTACACAGTTAATATTAATTACATAGACCTAGTAGATACTATATTGCTTAAGGACATGCAACATAGTATAATTTATTGTTACAGTTGGTATCTTGTAGAGCTACAGTCCAGTATTCTTCTTGTAATGATGAAGAGACACTTGCTGTCATCATAATTGCTGCAGGAGTGGAAGATAAGTTGCTAGCAATTACAAGTACTGAATCCTTTGCATCTGATACTGCTTGAGTTGGAGTCTCCATTGTACACTAATAGGCTCTAGCAGCACTGACTGCAGTCCAACTGATTAAACTCACAGCTAGGCTAGACACCGGAGCTTACTGCACTGACCACTGCAGTAGTGTACAGTGTTTTTATAGCATAAAAATAAACCGGAAATCAAATTCAGTGGGCGTCTTTGTGAATATGTAGGGCTGCCCATAGATACAGTATAATGTATATCGATAAAGAATCGATATATCGCCCATTGCTAAGTGTCACTGGTTGCATTCCGAACTAAAGGAAATAATGTCAACCAACCAGAGGAGCTAGAAAGAGCCTTTGACAGAGAACTTAGTGAGTAGATATTCATAATAATTGTTTTATTAGTATTATTAATGATAGATATTAATGATTTTCGACTGGTATGGGAAAAAGCTGGTGTTCTTTCAGGACGCTGGGACTCTATTGGTATTCTGTTAGGAATTAGCTACAACAAGCTATATGAGATTGAATCAGAGACAAAGACGGCCAGAGGTTGTCTACAGAAAGTATTTGATTGCTGGTTAAAGAAGGACTATGACTATAAGAGTCATGGTGTCCCTACATTAAGAATGCTGTGTAACTCCATTAAAAGTAATAGTGGAGGAGCTGATCCAGCTCTAGCTGATGAAATAGCAAAAGAATTTAATCTTACCAGTAGTGGAGAGGCTACTACATCACCAGTTGATACTTCATCTTCTGAAGGTAAATATATTACGATTAATCCAAAATCATTTTTTGTATGAATGTATCCACTTTACCTTATACTACATGAGTAGGTAGCAAGAGAGTACATGTACATCGAGAGGAAGGACAAGCAGTATAAATCAGACAGAGACTGTGCATTAGTACAATATTATAAAGAAAGAGGAGGAGGAGGAGGAGAAGGTGAACTATCAGAAGCAGTACTAGAAGAACTCATTATTAATTATGCTGCTGAGAGAAAGAAAAGAACTCAACTATTTGTACAATCATTGATCAAGAAAAGAAATAACTATCTGGAAACAGTAACTGAACAATAATTGTCATTATGATTATACTGCAAATGATTATCAGGTTTATAATGTGAGAGTGAACATGGTCAAGTTATGAGAGATGAGATGATGAAGACTCCATTTGATATTGATTTGAGTGTTTTTGTTGCTATATGAGTGACTCCATACATGCTGTAATAGATTCTGTTGCACTCCAAAATAATGTTATATACAAATGACAAAATGTCATACATTGAGCTCAAAATAGATAATAATAAATATTGTTAATATTAATTGTATGTTAAAGACATAAAACAGATAGTTCAGTGTTATAGTTACTCTCTTGTTCAGCTACAAACAAATATTCTTCTTGTAATGGTACACTCACAGAAGATGCTGCAGTCATCATAATTGGTGGAGGAGTAGAAGATATATTACTAGGAAATACAAGTAGTGAATTGGTTGGATCTACTACTTCAGTTGGCCTCTCCATCATGTATTATGTAGACTGGAGCTTACTGCACTG
>NW_003546820.1:18422-20090 GCF_000090795.2 Amphimedon queenslandica
TTGTTTTATTAGTACTAGACGAATGTAAAACATTAAGGGCTCAGCCCCCTAGCCACGCTATATTTTAAAGGTTATATGGTATAGAGCTACATTATTGTACATGTACATGAGTAAATACAGTAGTTTGTAAGTTTGTAATGAAGTTATCATGCTTGGAAATACAAATTTTCTTTATCTGTTTATCACATTCTGCAGCAAAAAAGTTGTGTTGGAAGCCAGAGACAGTAACTGCAGTCATAGGTCATGTCAGTAGTTGTGGAGGCTTTACAAGCTCACAGTAGAGACTTCTCTTGCATTCTTGCTGACTCAAGTGAGTGACTTGTAACTTGTAAGGTCATAGGCGGCGGCAGGATTTAAGGAGTAGTGGGGCAAAAAATGGCGCGCGAAGCGCGCCGCGATTTTGGCCACACCCACTTTTCCCCACGTATTTTGGGCGTATACTCAACGCACTCATACAATATGGTATAGCATAAAAATGAGCCTAAAAGGCCCCCTATCTTATCTGTAAAGCTCTATCCAACCTGTAAAATGCTATTCCTGGTCCTCCTGGAAGGCTTGTTGACAAAGGAAAGCAGAAAAGACTGTCTCTTGCTAGCCATGGTAATTATTTATGACTAAAAATGATGTCATTAATTAAATTTTCATTTCCGGCCAAAATTTTTGGTCGGGCATTGCCCGTCCATGCCCGACCCTGCCGCCGCCTATGTGTAAGGTCAAGAACATGAAGAATTGATAGCTGGCGCCATTTTATTTCACTGTGACCACGCCCGTTTTCAAAGAAGATTAAGATTAGGTTATTAAAATAGGAAAATTTTTCATACGGATAAATAGGGGTGACGTACGTGTACAGACAGACAGACAGACCATAGATACTACAAACAGTAGTATCTATGGACAGACAAACATACTCTACTCGAACTAGTGGGCTTCGCCCAATTATTAATGATAGATATTAGCGATTTTCAATTGGTATGGGAAAAAGCTGGTGTTCTTTCAGGACGCTGGGACTCTATTGGTATTCTGTTAGGACTGAGCCCTAATAAGATAGCGGATGAGATTGAAGCAGAGGGCAAGCCGCCAAGAACTTGTCTACGGAAAGTATTTGATTGCTGGTTAAGGAAGGACTATGACTAAAAGAGCCATGGTGTCCCTACATTAAGAATGCTGTGTAACTCTGTTAAAAGTAATAGTGGAGGAGCTGATCCAGCTCTAGCTGATGAAATAGCAAAAGAATTTAATCTTACTAGTTGTGGAGAGGCTACTACATCACCAGTTCATACTTCATCTTCTAAAGGTAAATGTAATACAATAAATCAAAAATCATTTTATTTATTATTTCAGAAGCTACTCCAACTGTTGAGCTACCAGTTCCCACTTCACCTCAATCTGAGTCTTCAGTTGTTTACGTTAAGAAGAAATCAACTGAATATTCACCAAAAAACCTGACACGAATGATTGGAGATCTACAAGAAATTTACCTTGATAATATGCGTTTTACTAAAAAATCATTTTATTCTATTGATGTCTCAGAAGTTGTTGATTTTATTCAAGACTATATCGCACTTTTACTCAGTCCACGTTTTTGTAAAACTCAAATCATCAATTCAATTGAAAAGGAGTTTGACACATTAAGACAATGAAGCAGTTGTTTAAGGGTTTAGAAAAATT
>NW_003546820.1:20872-22677 GCF_000090795.2 Amphimedon queenslandica
ATTAGATTATGAGGGTCGGTCTGCAATACATTATGCTGCTTTATCAGGTTCACCTACTCTACTCAGTTATACTGTATCTGAGTATAACTTGAATACCAGTCAACCAGACTACAAAGGTGTAGTACCATTAGCATTAGCTTGTATGTCAGGTAGTATCAATGCAGTAGAATATATTATGAATACTACTGACATTGATATTAATATAACCTGTAATGAGGGTAGAACACCTCTTCATTATTCATGTCGTTGTGGTAATGTTGATCTCAGCCAACATCTCATTGAAGTACAAGACAGTGACATTAACATAACAGATAATAAGAAATGGAATGCATTGATTCATAGTGCTAAGAGTGGTAACATGAAGCTAGTCCAATACCTCATTAATAATCATTAATTGCCTCTCACATCAATTGCATTACTTCAAGCAGCATATAGTACTAAACTATCGTTAATTAAATTATTAGTTAATGAATATAAATTAGATCTTCAAGTTAAAGCTGGTGATGGTAGGCAAGTAGTTCAATTTGCAGCTGAAGTTGGTGCTATTGATGTCATAGAGTATTTAGTAAAAGATTGTGGATGTGATTTGGATAGAGTGGGTGGAGTATTCAACAGTAATTTGTTTCATCTTCCTACATTGAATGGTCATTTTTCATTTATTAAATACATTATTAATAATTATCCACCACATACTAGTCTATTACATTCTACTGATAATAAGGATACTCTACCAATTCATTATGCCTGTTTTTGTGGTGTAATACAACTAGTAACATTTCTAATTGATGTAATGAAATGTGATGTCACTACTCAAGATAAGAATGGCAACACTTGTGTCACTTATGCATGTTTCTCTGGTAATCTTGATCTTTTAAAATTATTAATAAAACAATACAACCTTAATCCTAAAATATTCAGCATACCATCATCACCAGAAGTTGCAGTGTTATCTGGACATGTTCATATACTAGAATGGCTCAGACAAGAGTATCATATCAATGTAGCCTCATTTAAAAATGGTAGCTTGCCATTTTGGGCTGTACAATTCAACCAATTGTATTGTTTAAAGCATTTATTGAACAATTATTCATTTGATATTAATGCCACTGATCCTACTGATGATACTCAATTTACACTCCTTCACATAGCATGTCAGAAAGGACATGTTGCTATAGTTCTCTACCTCACTAGTCTTCCTCAGTGTGACGTATCAGCTAAAACTTCAAATGGATCAACAGTTCTTCATTTATCATGTAAAAGTCATTCTCTTCCTATACTCAAACATCTAGTGGAGGAGCATCTGTTGGATCTCACTGTTAAAGATTACAATGGAATGGCTCCAGTTCATGTAGCCTGTGAAGAAGGATCATTGAGTATAGTCAAGTACATTATAGACCATTCACCATTATCTCTTGATATGACCGACTCTTTTGGACGTACTCCACTACTTATTGCAGCTTTCTCTAAGAGCCTTCCCATCATTCGTTACCTCAACAGTAAAAACTGCAACATTTCTATACTGGACGATAAAGGGTTTAACATAATACACATATCAGCAAAGGGAGGGTCTTTGGATATATTGAGGTTTTTCATTGATGGTCGTTACTGTAATCCTGATATCACTGATGCTTCTGGTCGTACTCCACTTTATCTGTCAGCTCAAGAGGGTCACTTGGAAATAGTAAAATATCTATTGGATAGTCCAAGCTACAATAAACCACGTGTAGAATTAGTAGACATGCCAGATAGCTATGGTAACACAGCACTTCATGCAGCATGCAGCCAGGGTCATCCTGATATAGTGT
>NW_003546820.1:23647-27276 GCF_000090795.2 Amphimedon queenslandica
ACTTTATAAAATTAGTACGAGAAATGATTAAAGAGGCAGAGAGAAGAGAAATAATGCCTATAGCTACTAAACCTCGTCCTTCATTTTTATCTTCTTAAATCTTGAACTATAATACTACATAAAATGAATTGCTTTCTTGTAATTGTCTTTGTCGTACTTCATTCTTTTTGTTCATTTTTGTTGGAATTGTTTCAATTCTTTTGTACGTATTACCAATTCACCACATCACACTCATTCTCTACTACACCTTCATTTCTACACAAACACATTCGATCGTTTCCTTTCTTCATTATATTAACACTATGGCATCAAACCTCTCTCTCGTTAACTTTAATACCTTCAAGAATAATGGAGACTTCTTGTTGGGTAATTTTTTATTCATTTTCACAGCAGGGCAATTTTTTCTATTTTTGATGATGTTTTTTATTTACAGTAAAGTAATGCTCAGTATTTATTCATTATTTCTATTGGTAGTTGTTATACAATATGCAGCATTTTGATGATTTCCTCTGGTTCATTATTCTTATTTTTGTTATTATAAATCATTCATTGTTGTATTGTATATTATGTTGTATTGTTTATGAGCATTAATAGTTTGTGTACTTATTTCTGCTCCACTTTTTATTGAAATGTGATTTTTTTACATGCCATAGCTTTTATACATAAACTTTTATTGAATGTGTTTATATGCATTGATATTACTTATCATTAGTAACACTTTTATTACTTAACTGTCATAAATATTATTGTCAATGTGTTTTGCTATTATTGTCATCATAAATCTAGTTTTATTGTTATTATTGTTGTTGTTGTTGTTATCGTTAATATTTTATGAGCTATTAAACTATTTTTTCAATGTGTGTTATTATTATTATTAGTATTATTATTATGGTTAACATAATCACAACTAACAAGTTGGTACAAAACTCAGTATCAGTCCATAACAAACAGACTATGATACACAATTACATATTTAAATGTCTCCTCAGAATTTGTGCAGATCCCAATAACACAGTCTTCTGTATGTGCTCTACTTTGATGTTAATGTCCAACCTCTTTAACCAGTCATTGATCCTGTATGATACTGCCTCCAGCACTCCAACTACAATTGCTATTACTTCCACCTTCTTCATCCCCCATAGCTTCACAATTTCCTGTCTCAATTCCTGATATTTCTCAACTTTTTCATCTTCCTTTCCTTCAACTCGAGTATTACCTGGAACTGCCACATCTACAATCATACACCTCTTCTCCCTTTTCATAACAACTACAATATCTGGCTTGCAATGTTCAACCATTCTATCACACTGAATCATGATGTCCAAAATCTTTACTTCAACTGTTTCAGTTATCCCCTCAGGCTTGTGACTGTACCAATTCCTCCCTCTTTCCATATCAAATTTCCCACATAGCTCCCAATGGATGAACTGAGCAATCTTGTCATGTCTCCTTTTGTATTCTCTCTGAGCTAGCACTTTAGATCTACATTCACTTACAATGTGGTATACACTCTCACCTTCTCTCTGCATAAATGACACAATGGTGATCTCATTGGAGCCATCAATCTTGCATTTAATATAGTTAGTTCTCAATGCCTGTTCTTGACCTGCACAAATAAGAGCCTTTGTCTGTCTCTAGTTTTATACCACTCTTTTGTAACCACGTCTATGTCTTGTGTATATATCTACTCTTTCACTCAGTTGTCTCCCTGTAATACTGTCCATACATTCTTGTTCCTATCCATCTTTCTTCAGTTGCTACCATCTCTAGTTGTTTATAACTTTCCTTTGGCCTACTCCCCTCTACACCTAAGATCTACTTCTTCCAACTACTTTTGATTTTTAACATACCAACCAAGAATATTTTCTCCAGCTTTTATACTTCTCTTACATCCTAATAATCCCCTTCCTCCTCTCTTCCTTAATAAATATAGCCGGTTAATTATTATTTTTATTTTTATTTTTTATCATTGTTATTATTAATTATCACTGCTGTTGTTGTTTATGTCATTATTTAGTAAGCTAATAAATTGAACCAAAATATAAACTAGTACTTTAAAGTTATCGACATTAATTATTTACATTTTTTAATGATACTCTGTAATATGCTGTTATTAAAATAAATAATTCTTAAAAATAAGGTCATGTTTACACGACTCCATCATTTTTGTTATTCCTGTTTTAGGTGTTTACACTAATCCAGCAGCTGCATTGTCATTAGAATTTATCATTTGTTTATAGAATTATTCCTTTTAGTATTTGTTTTTATTTTGTTTGGATTTGATATCAGTGTAAACCCAACTAAAAATATTTCGTTTTTGTTTAAAATGTAATCGTGTAAATGTGGCCTAAATTAAAAATACATTTAAGGAAATGTAGGAAGCTCTATGTCCATGGATAATGAACTAAAGGCTCCATTGTAAGTTTATTTAAGAATTACTGATCCTTTTATATAATATTAATGTAATACTGAGTTGATATCATGTTATTTTCAGTCTAGGCTGCTGAAGTTGAGGCTGAAGGCTCTGGACTTATGAGTAATTGTAAGTGATATAGTATTATAATTAGGAGACAATAATTTAATAATTTTACTGTTGTTCACATATTGGGTCAAAGTCTCTATGAGATTGGCAAAGTTTTTTAAATGCTGTAACTTGAAAAATATTTGTCAGAAACTGCTCAAAGTTTGTATACAGCATAAGTTCATCAATATGTTCCAGAAAATTTAATAAAATTTTAGGGTGTTTTCAGAGCCATTTTTTAGAAAAAACCATGGGCTAGGGTACTTTTCAAAAATTTGCCAATTTTTTTAAATGGCCATAACTCAAAAAATATTTGTGAGAATCAGCTTAAACTTTCTAAACAGCATAAGTACATCAATATGCACCAGAAAATGTAATAAAAATTTTGGGTGATTTTGGAGCCATTTTTCAGAAAAAACCATGGGCTATAGCCTTGGGCATTTTCCAGAAATTGGCCAATTTTTTTAAATGGCCATAACTCAAAAAATATTTTTCAGAATCAGCTTAAGCTTTCTAAACAGCATAAGTACATCAATATCTACCAGAAAATGTAATAAAAATTTGGGGTGATTTTGGAGCCATTTTTCATTAAAAAAACCATGGGTTATTAGCCTTGGGCATTTTCCAGAAATTGGCTGATTTTTTAAATTGGCCATAATTAACTTAACAAATATTTGTGAGAATCAGCTTAAACTTTTTAAACAGCATAAGTACATCAATATGCACCAGACAATGTAATAAAATTTTGGGGTGATTTCGGAGCCATTTTTTAGAAAAATCATGGGCTATAGCCTTGGGCATTTTTTAGAAATGGGTTGATTTTTTAAAATGGTTGTAACTCGAAAAATATTTGTCGGAAACAGCTCAAACTTTCTACACAGCATAAGGAAGAATGAATTTTTTTATACTATTATAGTGATCTAATTGATAATCATGGTGTGTGCATACGAGTGTTAGGTGATATTAAATTATTACCAACTGATGTACAAGAATCAGTAGCAAGAGCTGTGATCATGACTAAAAACAATAACAAGTAAGTACATGTACATGTACTTATTATAATTATATAAAGTATACTTACTTGTACTGGAAAGTGTGTCAGTATATC
>NW_003546820.1:27980-35329 GCF_000090795.2 Amphimedon queenslandica
AATGTGTGGTTCCTGTACTAGCTGTTTGAGATTTGGGTTTAAATTGTTATGATATGATTATTGTGTTTTATTTTAGTGTGACTGGTTGACTGGTTGTATGAGTGTATGCTTGTATGTGAATCCAGTGGACAGTACATGTACATTCAAATTCAATATTACTACTTCTCTAATGATAATGACTATATTGTATAGCATACTAGACCTTTCCTATTTGATTTTTTAGGTATAAATGTGAAACAGTAAAAGAGCAAGCCTATAAGCAAGCAAAGTTCAATTCATAATAATAGCTACATAATTATAATGAAAGGGATGAGTAATGACAAATACACCAAACTTAAATCAGCTGTCAATATAGCATTTGTCACACATTGTAAATTACTTATTAATAGTATCATACATTCTTTCAGTTGGTTCAGTAGGAGCCACTTGCACTGAATTGGCTCTGATACTCTCATATGCAACATTAGCTTGTATCCCTCCTGCAGTAGTTCCTCTTCCTGTTGCTTTTATAGTCTCATAAGCCATATTAGGATGAGTGACACCACCAATGGTATCATATGCTTCGTTTAGTGTTGCGTTGTATTCTTTTATCATTGGATTTATTGCTGATGCTGTATGATAAAGAGCAGTGTCACCAGCTATAATTATAAAATGTAATTACAACAGTATCACTGCATGGTATTCTACCTTTCTTGTTTTTCTTTTTCCTTTCAGTAATGCACAAACCAACTATAACCACAGTAATTATTATTATTATTAATATTACAATTACTGCAGCACCACTCAATGTTATTGTAAGGACTGATGGACCACTTCTAGCTGGTGACGTCACTGACGTGGTCACAGGATAATTGTAATTTGTAGAAAAAGGAGGAGAGAAGAAAAAAGAGGAAGATGTGTCACCATCAACTATAAAAGTAAACAGTATAATGACAATATATTATAATAATGTACATGTACCAAATGATTGAAATGAAACTGTAGTAGCTGGTGATACAGACATTGAAGACACTAACAAGGTGGTAGTCATTTTTTGTATAGTTATTAATGATGGTATATTGATAGCAGTATTGTTGAACATTCCTTCTTCATAGCTTAAAGCATCCAGTATTGATATACTGTATACTCCATTGGGTAGAGTACTAATACAATCACTAACTATTGTATCATGTAGTGATTTCATTATTCTGTAATATATTGGGAATACTTCTCCTGTTGTGTTGATAGGATGAAATACAGCATAGCAACCAGTTGATGGAGAGTTTTGTTTAAACTGACACTCAAGGCAAACCGTTGTATCATTAGTTGATAATAAAGCAGCTGTAATGACATGATATGTGCCTATGAAGCAAGAGGGAGAGAGGGAAGACATACAAATAGGCAAAAACAACAAGAGATAAACAAAGTTATTATTCTTATTATTGTTTAAACACATTTCACTTACTTATGTTGAAAGTGAAATCAGTAGTTTCAGTATTATTAACTGACATACTGATACTATAAATAGCACCATATTCCAAAGCATTTGTTATGTTCATAGTTACGCTAACATAAACTGTATCTTCAGTAGTAACAGTGCAGTTATTAGTAGTAGGAGATACCACTGAACAATGATACTCTTTGTCTTTATTTATTGTCAATGAAACTGATTGAGGCACTGTTCCTTTACAGGATATATTATACTAACAACAGCAAAATATTTGATGTATTATTATTGCATTTATTACTACCTGAAATTCAATATAAACTTGCAATGTTCCATTATTATATTCTTCTATAAGCTGTGGCATTGTAACAACAGGAGCTATGGAAAAATCTCAAAGCATAAAATTATGTATGTCTCCACTATACCTTGATATAAAATGATATTTGAGAGTGTAGTGATATTGCCAGCACCAACAATATTCCATGGTGTTATAATGATGTTGTAATTAATACAATGATCATTAATGTGTATATTGTATTGTGTATCAGTAATGTTAACTGATGCATTAGTTGGTAATATTAGTATATTATAGTGTAATATTGGTACTCCTGTTAGTGTATATGGAGCTGTGTACTGTAATGACAGGACTGTACTGTTAATCTGTGTTACTGATGGATGGGAAACTTCTGACAACAAACCTATTGGTTTAAATAATTGTTTATTTAAACAAGTCTCATTGAAAGTGACATGAACTTTTAAAACATCATTACCTTGTACTAACAATTGTACTGTTGAGCTGAAAATATGTGGATTTGATCCATTAAAGACAACACACTGTACAGTTGATTCATTAAATTCTAGCAAAGCTGGCATTGCTAACTCGTAATAACTAATACCATTAGGTAAATATTCTTGGGATGTATCAAAATTTTGATTGAGAAGACTTAAGATGCCATTGACTAGCCAATGCTGTCCTAAGCAATAATGACAAGTACAATTAAACATCGCAGTTGAGCCAAGACTAGTAATAACTGGTTGAGGTGAATATATTAGAGCTAATAAATTGATAATAACAATCTATATTATATATATATACACTTACAAGCATCTCCTTTAACTGTAAAAGTCAATGATAGCAACAACAGGCACAGTGACAAGAACATCATTTCATTCATTTGATCATGGCATAGATAATAGAGTATAAAGGATTGGTAACTGCGTAGGCGGTAGTTATCACCGTATAGATTCTAATTCTCCGCATTCAATAGACCATTGCACGTGACGTCACAGAATAATTTTAATATCCTGTCGGCCATCTTGGAGGACAACTGGAGGCCTCTGAGGCTGAATGCAATGGAGTTCAATGGAGGCCTTGTTGTTTTGGAGACTGAAAAGGCTGCAGCAAGCAATTTACAAGGGAAATCACCTCTAATGGTTGTTACTTGTCCTTCCAAGGCAAGAAGTGAGCATTGGAAGAATATAGCAGTGAAAAGTTATCATCAAGAATGTGGCGGTGAAAGTAGAACTAGAAAGTTGAGAGAGGCCCAGTTTTAATCATTTTTACAGAAATAAAAGTCAATTTATTAACAAATTTGAATGTATATAATCATTATTTATGCTATTGTCTTGAAGTAACAGCTCACTGACCAAAATAGTGGGACCTCAATACGGGCCGAGTTTGAGCCTGGCCCGGGGCTGCTAATGATCATCAGGCAGCCAGTAGTCAGCCTGTTCCTTATGTAGAGTAGTTCCTAAAGGAAGGTAAATATGCTATTTGGCAGTATGAGACTGAAATTAAGACTCACCATAACTCTACTCACCATGGAATTCGTTATTACTGAGCTATCTGTCTGGCCGGCAGTCGAGGCTCGCCCCGGCCTAATATGAACTTCAAATTGACCAAGTAGGTTAGCTTTAAGCTCTAAACCATCAGTGAGTTGCAAGAAATAGGTAAGAAGAAGATTTGCAAGCAAAAAGCACCACTAGTAGTGACAAGTATGGCAACTCATGCCACATGTCCTCCAAGATGGCGGGTAGCAACGGTTGCTATGTTTATTTACACAAAATGGGCGTGTCTGCAATGGGTCTATATTATAATTACAATCATAGATTGTATTACTAAGTAACAGGGATTGGAAACTGATGACGTCACACGGACAGACTCTGTAATGGTGGGAAAGCAATGGAAGGACTACACAAGCTCTTCTCCTAGTCTCCAACTGTATTAATTTGAATTTTATTTACTATCGATGATGAACAGATAGGTCTTGGGAGTTCATGACTGTTCTTTGTGACGGTTAAGCATAGTTTTGTTGACAGAATCTTTGCCGCCTCTCGCGGCCCATGTTATCATTGAAATTGCCTTTGTGATGGCACAATTAACGAATACAGCTATTATTTTTCCAAAGTGCCGTCTGTGGCTTATATAATAGGCTAAAGGCATGTGAAAAACCCTGATCTTTGTTATAGTTTTTGTCCTTTATCCTAATTTTACTTACTTTTTGTGATATAGGTTGAACAGATACGCCTTTAAAAACAGACATTTTGGGATCTTATGATCTGTATGAAGCACTAGTGATAATGAAAGTGTTTTAGTGGCACGTAGCTTTACTTGATGCATGTTTTTTATATTGACACTCTCTCAGTTTTAGTTACCCTTAGCAAGTTATAGGTTGAATAGATTTCACACCTATTACGCATGGTAAAAAAGCATGCTTTTTCTCATTTTTCTTCAAAATAAAGTGCTGTATTACAGCTTTAACAGTTTCTGATAAGTAAGCAAACCTTCAGCAACAATATAAGCTATATAACTGCCCTGGATCTGGCTTCAAGCTACACTTAATCCAGTAGTCCTCTCAGTTATATTGCTCTTGTCTCAACGAGCCGGGGAAGGGGCAGAGTCTTACAAGGTTCGTCCGCACATAGATATTAGAGTAAATTCATTTACTCTATTATCTATGGTCCGCACCTGCTTTCATTAATTTGAATGAGATCACGTGATCTGTTTCCTATCCCTGTTACTTAGTAATACAATCTATGTTACAATGCAAAAGTCAATGGAGAAGAGCCAAATTTTGCCAGAGAATGACAGGTTTATAGGATTTCAAAAGAACATATCAATACCATTACTAGCCAGTTCACTAAAGCAATATGCTACCTGTTGCATGTGTTTCTTTTCTAGCTTAAATATTTACTGTTTCGGAGAAAAAGGTACAGAAACTTTGCCTGTCACTTTTACAACACAAAATTTGAGTTTCTGGAGAAGATGTATGAACTACAAGTCCGAGAATACCCTAGTTCCATGCAAATCAAAGCGCTTGATTGTTCTATGCTTGCTACTTTGTTATAAAACAAGAGACATTTTAGTAAAAGGTACTGACAGAACATCAGAAAAGAGGTCCCGCTTGACACCCGCTGTTAGTAATGAATGAAACAGTTTGTTACTTTTGAGTAACTGTATGAAATTTGGATTGATAAATATAGAAGTTATAAGGTATTTTATGCATATTTTTGTTGATTTTTTGCAACTACTGGGACTAAGTTATGAACAGAGAAAAGTGGACCTCTCCCGTTGCTAAGGAGAAACTAGGATGCGGGAAGTGATAACTTCGCCCTCCATTGGTTTATACAGGCCGCCCACGCAGTTTCCAATCCCTTTATACTCTAATATCCATGGATCATGGATAGGGGTAAGGGGATTAGGTGGGAATAAAAATAGGAATAATAAGCTGTAAAAGAATACAGAATAATTTTGGGAATAAAAGGTGGCACATGGAATAAAAATGGATTCTACAATGAAATTTTATGAGAGGAGCTATGCCAATTATGTGCATCCTTTCAAGAATCTAATGCACAACATTTAGTAAGATTTTTTGACTTCTAGTTTAGTTGTAAGCAAGACTCATTACTTTTTCACCATGTTGAGGCATCAGTTTTGTTGCAGTAATAGCTATTAGTATTATTTAAAGAGAATTCTTTGAGAATATTTGATTCATTTTGGAGAATAAGTTCCTGATTTTTAGAGATATGCTGAATAGAATAATATGAAAATTTTCAGGAATAATCCCCCTACCCCTAATCATGGATACTGATTTGATTCATAAGCAACCTAGTTATTAATAGTTGAATTGGGCGTTGGCTCTATTGTCATGTCTGTCAGGAAGATTTTGCTGCTTGGATGGCTGGAATTCGGCATCGTATTGGCTTTCATTACCTTATCTAATGAGGATTGCGGTAAGAATATGCATCGGTAAACTCTATACCGACGTGTAAAGCTTACTTGAAATCATATATTACCTCTGCTCGCCTCCACTCTAGGTATCGACATTACTCCTTCTGGCAGGAAGGCACTTATTGTAAATGAAGGCCTCAACATTACATGTACAGCTTCTGAATGCAATACTACTTCATATTATATTCAATTTCACGCAAAAATTGGTGGTGGATCTAAAACGTTAAGTCAACAGGTCTGTTTTGAATGCAGCCTCATTATTAATGCTACTATGAATATCAATGGAGCTTTTTTGGAGTGCGCTTTTATTGACACAATTAATCCAAATGAAACAAAATTGTCTGAGACATTAGAGATACTTGTTCAAAGTTAGTTTATATACATCACTGCATGCATGACTGATACACTTAGGTCAGCTTGGACCCATTTCTGATCTAGTGGTTTCTCGATTGAGTGTTGCAGTACTTAATATCAGCTGGAGCCCTGTATTAATTTATGATGAATTATTAGGTTTACTATCATATAATGTCTGTTTTAATGATGAAACCTATTATAACACAACATCCAATACCTGGACAACATTTAATACTACAGATCTAGATCTAGTTCAATGTGATACCATTAATCTATCAATTACTCCTTTTATTGCTGCATCTGATCAAACACTGGTTGGCAATACAAGTCAATGGAATATAAGTAAGTATAATTGTTATTAATCTCTCTCCTTTACTTATATGCATAGCTTATTATAATAATATGCTGATTAACCGCCACACTATCATCATGTATGAGAATGGTACTGTGTTAATAACTATAGTGATTGATGTGAGTATTAATGATTAAGAATAATTAGCAATTTGTGTAATTTTGCATGCAGACTTGCAGTTGTGAAAAGCCAGTGAGCAGTCATGTCACATTAAAGAATAAAGCTAATTTTTTCTCAGTGACATTACCAGTAACACCTGTTAGTAACTGCTCAGGCAATGCTAGTTTGATGCTCCCCCCCTACGTGAGTATTGAGGTTGAAGTATGGCTAAATTATAGTAATGGACTCACAATGATACAAATGGAAAACATTACATTTGGTAAGGGAATGTCCGAAATGAATAATGTTAAAGCATTAAATATATTATGCATATAATACAATTTTCCTTATAGATTCCAATCCTCTTAAAATTGAATTCATTAATGGGACACCTCCTAGTATACAGTGCACATTTACTAATGATGTCCTGATTAGTAATCATCACTTGGCTGGATGTTTAGTGTATTACGCTAATATAAGTCACCCAGCATATGCTTTGAGGGATAATGATGAATCTAGTGTTACAGTTAATATTACTGATATCAGTTCTGGATATTATAATATCAGTGTGATTCCTTTAACATATCCTGTTCAGGATTTATCAGTTAATATTAGTGCTCAACCAAGTGAGTTGTTGTGTTAATGTATTAAACTATTTGAATACGAATAGTTAAGCCACAGCCAAGTACATCGACTACTATTGCCACAAGTACAATATACACTACTATAACAGTATTTAATGCAACTGCAGTGTGTTCACCCACTCCTTCTACTTCTAGTAAGTGATATCTGATTCTGATAAATTGTAGGATGTCTGTCTGTATAGATGTCCATAATTATGACCCTTATTATATGCATTGTAATGGTTTTCACATTAAATAGGACAT
>NW_003546820.1:36183-37278 GCF_000090795.2 Amphimedon queenslandica
GAAGACTACGAGAAGAGGAGGAAGACCGAAGACGAAGACAAGAGGAGGAAGACCAAAGACGAAGACAAGAGGAGGAAGACCGAAGACGAAGACAAGAGGAAGAAGACAGAAGACTACGAGAAGAGGAGGAAGACCGAAGACGAAGACAAGAGGAGGAAGACAAAAGACTACGAGAAGAGGAGCAAGACAGAAGACTACGACAAGAGGAGGAAGACACAAGACTACGACAAGAGGAGGAAGACAGAAGGCGACTAGTAGAAGAAAATGGAAGACAACAAGAAGAGGAGGAAGACAAAAGACAACAAAAACTTCAAGAAGTGGAGGCTAGAGCAATGGTAGACACTGAAAAAACCCAAGGAGTAAAAGGCTTGATGATTAGAATGACAGGTGTAACATTTGGTATGCTAGGCAAGAAAAATGAATTATTAATAAGATCACCAAGAATTGACCAACTTCAGGATGAAAGGTAAGGTTAATCTGTTCTGTTAGTATGATTGTGTTTTTATGTTACAACAGTATGGATTCGAGTTTTGAAATGAAGGATATGTCATCAAGCAAGGTTTTTTGTCAATATAATTATTATTTAGCTAATTTATCCTTAATTTAGATGCCTGAAACACAATCTTCATGTGTCAGCTCTGGTGATGATGATTTCATAAGCTATGAAGATGGCCCAGTGCAAGAAAAATCACATAATCAAGAATCTTTGATGGTGCCTAACAAGCTAAGTACAATGTAGATCTATATCATCTAAGTTTTAATATTTTGAAACAAAATATTTAAAGTGTTAGTAGCTGCATAAAATTTTTGTTTAATCTATAATATTATATAGCCAGCTGAAATTATTTTTCAAGCACCACCAACAGTAACTGAAACATTAAATTGTTGCTCATTACACAAAAATTACTTTACAATAATGCATGAATGTAATTCAGTAGCTCCAAAGAGTTCTGAGGCGTAGAACTTGATTACTAACTCTTTGTGTTGAGTTCTGTCCTATGAAACTACAACGAAACAATCTAAAAGTTATCTCTCAGTTGTGAAAGGAAACTGGTTCAAATTGCATAAACTATAGGGCAGAAGAATAGTAAATAT
>NW_003546820.1:37392-38997 GCF_000090795.2 Amphimedon queenslandica
GCTCTAGAATCCTACTTAATTCTTATTTTTTTAAAAGTTTTTATGTTCTTTTTTTGTGTTGATTTTTTTAATGATTTATAATATTTTTCCAGTTGCCATCGCGATACTTGTTGATTTTACACAAGCAATAATTTTCTTTATTATTATTATCATTGTAATGTCTTTACAGCATTTCTGAGCGGGGAGGAGTACAGCATTGAATAGATATGTAGTGAGCTGACTCATCATGACATCGCATCAGAACTCATAAATATTCATGAACTATCTTTGTATATAATGCATGCTGTGTAAATTATTATAATCAGTGTTTGGGTGTCAACACGAGGCATCGTTAGCTCTAGTGCAGCAATCCTGTCTGCCTTACACATACTCATAGCACTCATTTTTGATTTGCTATAGATATAAGCTCACTGAAGAAATATCAACTATACTGATGACAAGTAAAATTAATACTAGTCTTGACAGGAGTCCTTGTTCAAGAAGCAATTAAAGTATCCATCTTCCTTCCCTGCAATCCTGTAGCTATTCCTGTTCTTCCTGTTAAGTTCATATTATCATTGCATTATTATATAACATTAATTGTTTGTTTTTTTGAAATAAAATACATAGGAAGTGTCTAGAGCTCCGGTAACCGGACACAGTATGCAGTGCTAGAGCTCCGGATCCGGTAATAGGGGCTTCGCCCCTATATATATACTGGGGCTACGCCCCAGTATTAATAATACACTGATTTATATAGTTATAGAAACCAAGTATAAATACAACAACCAGCGTTGATGGTGCAGCAGGGTCGTGGTGGTGCAGTGGAGAGGCTGGTGTGGATTGCACGGATATGGTCAGGGGTTCGAATCCGGTCAGGACTACCGAGTAAAACTATGCTGCAGTTTTTGATTTTTTTAAAAAATATCTTTTTTGCAATTTTTTTCTTTTTGGCTTTTTTGGGTCAAGATATAGCACCCTCTCGTACATCTTAGCCTCCGGGGTCGTAGGGTTGGGATTGGGGCTTAGTGTTTAGTTTTTAGAGCACCCTCTCGTACATCTTAGCCTCCGGGGTCGTAGGGTTGGGATTGGGGTTTAGTGTTTAGTTTTTAGAGCACCCACTCGTACATCTTAGCCTCCGGGATCGTAGGGTTTTGGGGTTAGGGTTTAGTGTTTCTTGATAAAAAGACTAAGTTCCATTTTGCACTATTGCGCATGCGCACAAGCTGTTTTACGGAGAAAAACGGACTGCCGGAGCTCTAGCATTGCAAACTACGTCCGGTTAACGGAGCTGTGGACACAGCCAAATACATAACTCATTACATACTTGATAAAAGAATAATAAGCAAGAATACCTTCCCTTAGCTGGAAACCTCCACTAAGTATGGCAATTGATTCCAAGCATAGCTAGCCTAGCTAGGTAAAAAAATTGCTTGCTTCTCCCAGTTCTGAGGTCCATAGATATTAGAGTAAATGAAAGGGATTGGAAACTACCGTTCCCGCCCGGCGATGCGGTTTTCGTCACCCCTGGTTACCTGGTTGGCAACGTCCGTGTTTGTCTGCATTCCCCATCTCCTCGATAGTAGTTGTTGTGCAGAAAGGATCTCGAAGGAATATTGTGCAACT
>NW_003546820.1:39894-40953 GCF_000090795.2 Amphimedon queenslandica
ACTAAGAGATTCACTAACTGTGACACAGAAGAAGGCTTACTGCATGGGTGTTACCAAATAGCAAGAAAGATGTACCTTATGCTCCAGTTGAAAAAATTAAGTTTCAGGGCAAATTTCGCGCTCGAAGTACATGGAAAGCTGCTCATCATCTTCCTTCAGTTGTTGAACAGTCTTCTAGTACTACTCACAGTTCATCGACACCAAGCATATCCCCAGACATTACTTCTTTACCTTCCTCATCTTCACTCACTCCACCTCATCATAATGTCTCAGCCACACTATCTCAATCTGATCATTTTTCAACTGGTTTAGCCAGTTTGCCATCACCAAAGCAACCATCAAAGACCATCAATCCTCCAACAGATGCAGAGATACAAAAGCTATATTCTTCGCTAGCAAAGTGTAAAAGTAAACCAGCTATTCTTTCTCTAACAAGAGACTATTCATCTTCATATATTCCCATCTCTTTAAGTCCAGACTTACCCTCGCCATTATCTGCATTGTACAACAGCGAATATCTATCATCACATTACATCGAATTGCTATCTCTTGCTGAGGACTTGGAGATATCCATTACTGAGGGTCAGTGTTTAGCAGTAGAGAAATCAACGAAGACTCAGTTTCAATCTCGTATTTGGTATAACATGAGAGCTGGACGCATTACAGCATCGAGATTGAGAGCAGTGTGTACTGCAGATGAAGCAATGCCTCCCTTGAGCTTAATCATGTCCATCTGTTATCCGGATGTAGCTCGTTTCAATTCACATGCTACAGAGTGGGGCTGTAAACATGAGGATGAAGCACGTCAGAGATATAGTTTACAGTTGAACTCCACTCATGATGGATTGACTATAACAAAGAGTGGGTTATTTATTAATCATGCTAGTCCCTTTCTTGGTGCTTCACCTGATGCACTTGTAGATTGTCTGTGTTGTGGAAGTGGGATTTGTGAGATTAAGGTTTGTGATCAGCTTGTTACTTATTATTGATTTGTATTCTTTTTTAGTGCCCCTACTGTCATCGTGATGACACAATTGAAGAGAGTGTTGCTGATAAAAG
>NW_003546820.1:41305-45919 GCF_000090795.2 Amphimedon queenslandica
G
Organism: Amphimedon queenslandica; assembly: GCF_000090795.2. NCBI lineage: Eukaryota > Metazoa > Porifera > Demospongiae > Haplosclerida > Niphatidae > Amphimedon > Amphimedon queenslandica. Next base: position 41,307 of record NW_003546820.1, read on the forward strand.
AAAGAATCTTCCCAAATACTGAATTCATCACTGGATGCATTTCAAAAGCAGAGTCATTCTTTAAGAGAGCTATTTTACCAGAGTTGCTAGGGAAATTCTTTTCTCATGCACCAAAGGATGCAGTACAAACGGGCAAAGCTGATGTATCAACTACTGAACCAGTATACTGTTACTGCCAACAGCCAGAGAGTGGTCAAATGGTAGCATGTGATAACACCACTTGTCCATATCAGTGGTTTCATTTCGCCTGCTTGAAATTATCTGCTCCTCCATGACGAAAAATCTGGTACTGTCCAGATTGTAGAAAGAAGTGATTATAGTTAATTATAGTGTTTTCATTATTATTATACTGTTAAATTATTGTGAGTATTAGTGCATTATATATACAATACATAATTATGATTATCTAATCAAGAGGAATTAGTTTAAGCATAAACTAAGTCACTCCCATATTCTCGCTCGCTAGCTAGCTGTGCTGTGCCTTTATACTGTTCCCAGGCTCCTCTTTCAAAACCAAAACAAGAATGAATATGTATTTGTTGTGTGTGGACAATACTGAAAGTCAATGCAGTACTAATTAGTCTAGTCAGTTTCCAGGTCTTCAGGTGTCATGCACAGCCTGAGTAGTCAACTATTGCTTCATCTGTTTCTTTTTTCTCTTTGTCACTGCCAGAGCTACCTAGATCAATCAATCAGCGTTTCTGTTCCAGCTCATTAGCTCCTAAAAAGGCTAACTGTTAACAAAAGTCATGACATTATCATTGCACTTGTACTCCGAGTTGTACTCCAACATGGCGGATGTGATAATTGGCCACGCCTACTGCAACCTATCTATAGGAGTATTCATTTGAAACTCATCCACACAGAGAACTTCATTAAAGATCAAGTCAAAATCCTCACTATCTTCATTGCTGATGGCCATGCTTATTCACATGTGTAGATTGTTCATTATTATGCTTTATGAGTCATTTCCGGAGCCAAGAGCATGGCACATTAATATCACTTCCTGTTTCTTATCCATGTGTGTATGTAGTATCTATGCCCGACCTACGGTATATCTCTCGCTGGGGTGTTATAACATATACTTACACAACAGCGGGCAAATTACATGTATATGTCTGCCATGAAAAAATTTTTATTCATGGATATCATCCATGAATTAGCTAAGATCCATTAATAAACCATTTTAGCTGTTCTGAAAATCATTGTTTTGGCCAAGTTTTGACTAAAATAGACTATGAATTTTTTAATAAAAAGGGGAGAAATACATGTATACTTGTACATGTATGTTCATAATCATGTTGTTTGTACCTGTTGCCTTAGAGGCTCCCTCTCTATAGTACAGATCCACTTACTTTATTTATTTTACTAACAGTTAGTTCATTAATTGGTGAATGTTGTAATGAGAGGAGAATATAACGAGACACCAGCCCATATCAAACGCTAACTGGTACAACACACTATCAGGTAGTAACCCTTGACAACAGAGGATGTTCCCTAACAACTGATTAATAAAGACAATAGTTAAAAATTATTTAATAAATATTTTTGAGCTATGGCTATTCAATAAAATTGGCCAATTTTTGAAAAAATACCTACTATAAGATGTCTTCGGGGGTCTCAATCTCAATATATACACATGTCTATTGACTCATCTGACTTTAGTAGCATAGGCATTTTGGCCACACCCACTTTTCCCACGTATTTTGGGTGTATACTAGTGATGGGCGAATCCAGAAATTTGCATTCGATTCCGATTCTGAATACTTCTGAGACTGGAATCGAATACCGATACTACATCTGCGCATGCGCAAAGCCACGTGGTATCAATTACAGCAATAATTAAGGTATTAACTACTGATTTATTAACTATTATTAATATTAAAAGGTGCGGTTGGGTGTGGTTTGGTTCGGAATCGTTTCAAACGATTCCTACTTCTCTTTCGATACGAGTACGATTCCATTCGGAATCGAAGGATCGAATACTCCGGACTCGGAATCGCCCATCACTAGTGTATACTCAACGCACTCATACAATATGATATAGCATAAAAATTGAGCCTAAAAGGCCCCCTATCTTATCTGTAAAGCTCTATCCAACCTGTAAAATGCTAGTCCTGTTCCTCCTGGAAGGCTTGTTGACAAAGGAAAGCAGAAAAGACTGTCTCTTGTTAGCTATGGTAATTATTTATGACTAAAAATGATGTCATTAATTAAATTTTCATTTCCGGCCAAAATTTTTGGTCGGGCATTGCCCATCCATGCCCGACCCTGCCGCCGCCTATGTTTAGTAGAGCTGCATCTGAGGCTCATCTAAGTATTGCACATAAAATTTATTTTATTTTATTTTATCTTATTTTTTCCTAACCTAACCTATTTTTCATTATTACTTCTCTCCAACTTCATTAATTTTGTTCCCTACTCATGCTGTGTCTTTAAATAAAGATTCTTATTGTACTGTAAAAAAGGCTAAAGCCCATGGTTTTTCTTTGAAATGGCTCCAAAATCAAGCCCAATTTTTATTACATTTTGATACATATTGATGACACTATGCTGTGTAGAAAGTTTGAGCTAATTCCGACAAATGTTTTTTGAGTTATGACCATTTCAAAAAAATTAGCCAACTTTTGAAAAATACCCAAGGCTATAGCCCATTTTAAAAATAATAATAATAATCTTTAATAAAGTTAAAAGTATGAACAGAAATCAGTAGATACTATAAAGTGAAGTTGAATGAAAATGAGTAATAATTATTATTAATTAATTTTTTAAAATTACTGACACTAAACTCGAGCATCATATTCCATGGTGTTTTCAAAAAATGGCTCTAAAATCATCCCCAATTTTTATTACATTTTCAGATACATATTGCTGTGTAAAAATTTTCTTTATTTTTCCTCCCTTCCCCTCCCATTATATCAATGGTTTCCCTTACCTTCATTGATTTCCAATATTGTCTTTGATAGAAACTGTATGAATGAGTATTGGTGGCTTCTAACTGACTACAAATAATTAACAATTAAATAATTAACTACACAACTGTAATATTAAATAGTAATACTAAATAAACTGGTGGATGCGGTTGCACTGAATAAAAGTACATTTCCTTTTGTTTCATTCTTCACATACATGGCTATTGCTAAACTGCTAATGCATTGCTAAATTTTAACAAATCACCAAATATAATTCCAATCAAAAATGAATTATATATGTCTTTATAATTCATAATTATCAATACCTTTTATTCATTAGTGGTAATAAAAATTTGTAACATTTTTTTGTTAAAAATAATGGTAAGGATCAGTTTATTTTTATTATGCTAGGCATTCTAATGGTTCAATTTCAAAAAGAAATGTTTCTGTAATTCTATAGTAAGGTAAATGTCATATTTGGCACAGAATCACAATTAGAGGCTCTTTCAAATTTGTACAACATAACATCAAACATCTCTACACTACACTACTGTATACATGCATTTGTTCAAATTTTTGAGTGTTTAAAAATTTTTTTCATAAAAATGTGCTCAAAAAATAATGTTCATGTAAGCTAATTTTTGTGTTTTGTGAATAGTATAGACTCTATATGCAATAAAAAATAGCATTGGATGTGGTTTAAATCTGAAGGTTTAAGGAGAACGTGAAAATAACAGCAATTAGGACACCACTACAACTACCACATACAACATGTGAAGTAACACAAAACACAACATTTCATGTACCCTGAGCAGCATCTTAATAAAAGGTACTAATGACTGATGACAAAAAAGAATATTAATAATAATGTTACATGTGTATTTGAGTAGAAGAGGTCAGTTTTGGTTTTGCATACTTTCACAATAACAAGTATCCCTGGCTAGTTGTCAGCCAAAACATTAGTAGTAACAGTAGCAACTAATGGCATCTGAAATTCACAATAATTTTGACCAGTAGTAGTAAGTAAATTCATAATAATTTTGACTAATAAAGCTCCATCATGTTATAAAAGCAGTAGCTGTACACAAACACTCATCACTGGTAACCTACAGTAAAAGGATTGTTCAGTATTAGTTCTATACAGCAAGTCAAGACAAGATGGATTCCTGTTCTTATTTTAAGCTGATAGGATGCTTCATTCTTATTAGCATTGCTACTGCACAAGAAACACAGGAAGCATGTAAGTCATACAGTCAATAATAATAATAATTAGACAAATCTGTTTTATTGTAGGTTGTCTCCCTCGTGACTGTAAGGAAGCATATGAAAATGGTAAAGTATGCAGTGGAGTATATACTGTGAAACCTGATGAACTACCAGCCTTTGAGGTAAATATAATTTCAATATAAATAATATATAGAACCAATAATAATGATGACATTTTGATGTCCTGACTATGCAAAAGTACCTCTGAAACGAGGACACCTCTGTTTTAAAGACAGGTAGTGTGGGCCTATATAATACAGAAGCTACATTGTACATGTATATAACTTATATTCAATAGGTCTATTGTGATATGAGTAATGGAGGTGGATGGACTGTATTTCAAAGGAGAATGGATGGTTCTAATGACTTCTACCTCAACTGGGCTGACTATGAAAAAGGATTTGGAGACCTCAATGGAGAGTTCTGGCTGGGACT
>NW_003546820.1:46321-49083 GCF_000090795.2 Amphimedon queenslandica
CTAGTCAAATACATTATGAGTGTACATGGTACATAATCACAATTAGCAACACTAGCAGTATATGGTAGAATTAATAATGAGATTATCATAAGAAAAGGCTTAAAATACATGTAGCATGTACATGTATGTAACAAGTATACTTGGTCCCACCAGTAATATCAGTAATAGCCTACAAGTGTATAGTACCTTTCATTTTATGGCTTCCACAGCAGTCAATGATTTGAAATGTTAATTAGTAACATATTCTATATTTACATAATAATTTACTATCTACATATTTACTCTAGCTATGCATGCATTTTATGTTTTTGTGAGTCAGTACTGACTTGTCACTTGTGAAATCACAGAACTTATTACCACACCTACTGTAGCCACTGATTAAAAACAGAAATACCAAAGACTACACAATGCTTTAGCAACTTTTTGGAGAAAAATTAAAATTTCCATTTTAACCAAAAACAGCTCGAATTCTCTACAAAATATATGAGCACTGTGATAACACTTTTTGTTGCCTGAAAATATCAAATAAAAAGACTGAATTTGCATTCATGTTAGAAGATTTGATCAACAAATGTGTGAACTTTATTTTGTAACTTGACTATAACACACACATACAATATGTGCATATTCATCATCAGTAAAAGTATCATTCTATTCTATGTAATCTATATTTTTATTACTGACAAGATATTGCATGCAATAAAAATATGTCAGCCAAATTTATTATTTATTATAGTAGTAACTAATGATATCTAAAATTCACAATAATTTAGGCCAATAAATAGTATCTAAAATTCACAATAGTTTTGACCAGTAAATTCACAATAATTTTGACTGATAGTAAATAAAGCTCCAGTATGTTATAAAAGCAGTAGCTGTACACAAACACTCATCACTGGTAACCTACAGTAAAAGAATTGTTCAGTATTAGTTCTATACAGCAAACCAAGACAAGATGGATTCCTGTTCTTATTTTAAGCTGATAGGATGCTTCATTCTTATTAGCATTGCTATTGTTCCAACACAAGGTATGTCATACAGTAACAACAATAATAAGAATGGACATATCTATTTTACTAATAGGTTGTTTTCCTCTTGACTGTCAGGAAGCATACAAAAATGGTACAGTATGCAGTGGAGTATATACTGTGAAACCTGATAATCTACCAGCTTTTGACGTAAATATAATTTCAATATAAACAGTATATAGAACCCTTTATAATAATGACAATTTAATGTCCTGACTATACACAAAGTACGTCAATGAGGAGACTTCTCTATTAAAGATAGTGTGGGCCCAATGGTCTCCTTAATAAAGAGGCTACACTGTACATGTATTAAGGACAGGTAGTGTGGGTCCAATGGTGTCCTTAATAAAGAGACTACACTGTACATGTATTAAGGACAGGTAGTGTGGGCCCAATGGTGTCCTTAATAAAGAGACTACACTGTACATGTATTAAGGACAGGTAGTGTGGGCCCAATGGTGTCCTTAATAAAGAGGCTACACTGTACATGTATTAAGGACTGGTAGTATGGGCCCAATGGTGTCCTTAATAAAGAGGCTATACACTGTAGCAGTATATAATTTGTATTTAATAGGTCTATTGTGATATGAGTAATGGAGGTGGATGGACTGTATTTCAAAGGAGAATGAATGATAAAACTGACTTCTACCTCAACTGGGATGACTATCAGTATGGATTTGGAGACCTCGATAAAGAGTTCTGGCTGGGACTTTATTACATAAACCGACTTACTGACTTGGAAGATTTTGATGGGAATAAGAAGTATGCTACTTATTCTACTTTTAAAGTAGGGAATGCAGACACAGAGTACAAGCTGACTGTGTCTGGATATGCAGGCAATGCTGGAGATAGTCTGAGCTATCATAATGGAGCGGAGTTCTCCACCAAAGATCAAGACAATGACGACTCCTCAGGAAACTGTGCAACAAGTTATGACGGAGCATGGTGGTATAAGAATTGTCATCTCTCAAACCTCAATGGTCTGTATTTGGTTGGGTCTCATTCCTCATATGCCAATGGTGTCAATTGGTATCATTTCAAGGGATACCACTATTCACTGAAGACAACTGAAATGAAACTAGGAAGCAGTTGAACAGTCAGTGTCTACTGGAGAACTAACAGTTCATTATTGCTAGTATAGTTGAGTCCATTTATATTTACTTTTTGCTACAAATATTCAATTGATTTCAAGTCTAGTCAAATACATTATGTGTGTACATGTACATTATCACAATTAACAACACTAGCAGTGTATGGTAGAATTAATAATGAGATTACCATATAGAAAAGACATTAGGACCAGAATATACCATATTAAGAATAATACATATGTAACAAGTATACTTGGTCCCACCAGTGATATCAGTAATAGTCTACTCCACAAGAGGTATATACCTTTCATCTTATGGCTTCCCCAGATATTAGGAGTAGTCAATGATTTGAAATGTTGATTAGTAACGTGTTTCATATTTTGAATTTACATAATTTACTATTCATATATTTACTGTATGCATGCATCTTATATTTTTTGTGAGTCAGTACTGTTTCGTAACTTGTGAAATCACAGAACAGATTACCACACATACTGTAGCCACTGATTAAAAACAGAAACACCAAAGACTACACAATGTTCTAGCAACTTTTTAGAGTCAAAATAAAATCTCCATTTTGATCAGAAACAGCTCAAAATATTAGATATAAAGACTGGGTTTGCATTCTTATTAAAAAATTTGG
>NW_003546820.1:52173-54460 GCF_000090795.2 Amphimedon queenslandica
CGTAAAATTTTATAACCGTCAAAAATTTTGTACTTTGTGTCATGTGTACGAGAAGGGCACTATTCGTCAAATTAAAACTTGCCAACCGGGGAAATTTACTGTTTTCGTCAAATTTTTTACTCGTCAATAAATCCCGCTATATGGTAGTCCATGGTTTTTTTTTAAAAGATGACTCCAAAATCACCCCAAATTTTTATTACAATTTCTGATACATATTGATGTCCTTTTGCTGTGTATAGAAAGTTTGAGGTGATTCCGACTTCAATTTTTCAAGTTACAGCCATTTAAAAAATCAAAATTTTAAAAAATACCTAAGGCTATAGTCCATGGTTTTTGTCAATAGATTGCTTCAAAATGACCCAAAATTTTTTATTACATTTTCTGATACATATTGTTGTCTTTATGCTACATAGAAAATTTGAGTTGATTCTTATTAGTTTTTTCTTTATTTTTCCTCCCTTCCCCTCCCATTATATCAATGGTTTCCCTTACCTTCATTGATTTTCAATATTGTCTTTGATAGAAACTGTATGAATGAGTATTGGTGGCTACAAATTAATTAACAACTGAATAATTAACTATATAACTGTAATATTAAATAGTAATTAGATAAACTCATGGGTGTGGTTTCACCAATAAAATTAAAAGTACATTTAATTCTGTTTTGTTCTTCACACAAATGCGACTATTTTTAATGCAATTGCTAAAATTTAATAAATCACCAGATATAATTCCCATCAATAATGAATATGTTTTTATAATTCATAATATCAATACCTTTTATTCATTAGTGGTATGTACATGTCTTCATTGATTGATTCTTGTATTCTCTTTATTAAACTTCTCTGGAGGTCTTTGAAATTATCAGTTTGAGGGAAGACAGTAGGAAACTCTTCCTGTATGTACTGGAGGGCTTTTACAAGACCCTGGGTCTGAGAACTAGACAAGGGGTCCCACACGGGCAAAAAACCTACATAATGAAAATTTTTGCTAAAATGGTGAGGATCATTATATGGTAGTCTATGGATTGCATTATAATTATGGTTGAATTTTAAAAGAGATGTTTATAATAAGTAAAAGCGTAATTTCATTTTTAAAAGAATCACACTTCCGAATTTCTAATACATATCATTGAACATCTTTACATTACACTACTGTATACATGTACATTCAAATTTTTGAATTTTTAAAATTTTGTGTTTTCAATAAAATGTGCTCAAAAATAATATTCATGTAATGAGCTAATTTTTGTGTTTTGGGAATAGTATATGCAGTAGAATGGCATTAGAGGTAGTTTAAATTCTGTAGATTTGAGGAGAGCACAAAAATAATGGCAATTAGGTCACCACAAAAACTATCACATACAACATGTGATTGATGTGAAGTAATACAAAACATAACATTTCATGTATCCTGAGTAGTATCATAATAAAAGATACTAATGACTAATCACATAAAAGAATATTAATAATAATGTTACATGTGTATTTGAGTAGAAGAGGTCAGTTTTGGTTTTGCATACTTTTACTATAACAAGTATCCCTGGCTAGTTTGTCAGCCAAAACATTAGTAGTATAACAGTAGCAACTAATGGCATCTGAAATTCACAATAATTTTGACCAGTAGTATATAGTAAGTAAATTCACAATAATTTTGATTAATAGTAAATAAAGCTCTAGCATGTTATAAAAATAGTAGCTGTACACAAACACTCATCACTGGTAACCTACAGTAAAAGGATTGTTCAGTATTAGTTCTATACAGCAAGTCAAGACAAGATGGATTCCTGTTCTTATTTTAAGCTGATAGGATTCTTCATTCTTATTAGCATTGCTACTGCACAAGAAACACAAGAAGCATGTAAGTGATACAGTAATAATAATAATTAGACATATCTGTTTTACTGTAGGTTGTCTCCCTCGTGACTGTAAGGAAGCATATGAAAATGGTAAAGTATGCAGTGGAGTATATACTGTGAAACCTGATGAACTACCAGCCTTTGATGTAAATATAATTTCAATATAAACAATATATAAAACCCTTTATTATAATAACATTTTGATGTCCCGACTATGCAAAAGTACCTCTGAAATGAGGTCACCTCTGTTTTAAGGACAAGTAGTGTGGGCCCATATAATAAAGAAGCTCTACTGTACATGTATATAACTTATATTCAATAGGTGTATTGTGATATGAGTAATGGAGGTGGATGGACTGTATTTCAAAGGAGAATGGATGGTTCTAATGACTTCTACCTCAACTGGGCTGACTATGAAAAAGGATTTGG
>NW_003546820.1:54723-57049 GCF_000090795.2 Amphimedon queenslandica
ATCATAAGAATGGACATATCTATTTAACTAATAGGTTGTTTCCTCTTGACTGTCAGGAGGCATACAAAAATGGTACAGTATGCAGTGGAGTATATACTGTGACACCTGATGATCTACCAGCTTTTGACGTAAATATAATTTCAATATAAACAGTATATATAGAACCCTTTATAATAATGACAATTTAATGTCCTGACTATACACAAAGTACCTCAATGAGGAGTCTTCTGTATTAAGGATAGTGTGGGCCCAATGGTGTCCTTAAAAAAGAGGCTACACTGTAGCAGTATATAATTTGTATTCAATAGGTCTATTGTGATATGAGTAATGGAGGTGGATGGACTGTATTTCAAAGGAGAATGAATGGTAAAACTGATTTCTACCTCAACTGGGATGACTATCAGTATGGATTTGGAGACCTCGACAAAGAGTTTTGGCTGGGACTTTATTACATAAACCGACTCACTGCAGCACAAAGCAATAACCTCCGTGTTGAGTTGGAAGATTTTGATGGGAATAAGAAGTATGCTACTTATTCTACTTTTAAAGTAGGGAATGCAGACACAGAGTACACACTCACTGTGTCTGGATATGGAGGCAATGCTGGTGATAGTCTGAGCTATCATAGCAGAATGAAGTTTTCCACCAAAGATCAAGACAATGACGACTCCTCAGGAAACTGTGCAACAGCTTATGATGGAGCATGGTGGTATAAAAGCTGTCATCTCTCAAACCTCAATGGTCTCTATTTGGTTGGGTCTCACTCCTCATATGCCAATGGTGTCAATTGATATGGTTTCAAGGGATACGAGTATTCACTGAAGACAACTGAAATGAAACTAGGAAGCAGCTAAACAGTCAGTGCCTACTGGAGAACTAACCGTGGCAGTTCATTATTGCTAGTATAGTTGAGTCCATTTATATTTACTTTTTGCTACAAATATTCAATTGATTTCAAGTCTAGTCAAATTATGAGTGTACATGTACATAATCACAATTAGCAACACTAGCAGTATATGGTAGAATTAATAATGAGATTATCATAAGAAAAGGCTTAAAATACATGTAGCATGTACATGTATGTAACAAGTATACTTGGTCCCACCAGTGATATCAGTAATAGTCTACAAGTGTATAGTACCTTTCATTTTATGGCTTCCACAGTAGTCAATGATTTGAAATGTTAATTAGTAACATATTCTATATTTACATAATAATTTACTATCTACATATTTACTCTAGCTATGCATGCATTTTATGTTTTTGTGAGTCAGTACTGACTTGTCACTTGTGAAATCACAGAACTTATTACCACACCTACTGTAGCCACTGATTAAAAACAGAAATACCAAAGACTACACAATGCTTTAGCAACTTTTTGGAGAAAAATTAAAATTTCCATTTTGACCAAAAACAGCTCGAATTCTCTACAAAATATATGAGCACTGTGATAACACTTTTTGTTGCCTGAAAATATCAAATAAAAAGAATGAATTTGCATTTGTGTTAGAAGATTTGATCAACAAATGTGTGAACTTTATTTTGTAACTTGACTATAACATACACATACAATATGTGCATATTCATTATCAGTAAAAGTATCATTCCATTCTATGTAATCTATATTTTACTACTGACAAGATATTGCATGCAATAAAAATATGTCAGCCAAATTTATTATAGTAGTAACTAATGATTTCTGAAATTCACAATAATTTTGGCCATTAAATAGTATCTAAAATTTGCAATAGTTTTGACCAGTAAATTCACAATAATTTTGACTAGTAGTAAATAAAGCTCCAGTATGTTATAAAAGAAGTAGCTGTACACAAACACTCATCACTGGTAACCTACAGTAAAAGGATTGCTCAGTATTAGTTCTATACAGCAAGTCAAGACAAGATGGATTCCTGTTCTTATTTTAAGCTGATAGGATGCTTCATTCTTATTAGCATTGCTATTGTTCCAACACAAGGTATGTCATACAGTAACAACAATCATAAGAATGGACATATCTATTTAACTAATAGGTTGTTTTCCTCTTGACTGTCAGGAGGCATACAAAAATGGTACAGTATGCAGTGGAGTATATACTGTGACACCTGATGATCTACCAGCTTTTGACGTAAATATAATTTCAATATAAACAGTATATATAGAACCCTTTATAATAATGACAATTTAATGTCCTGACTATACACAAAGTACCTCAATGAGGAGTCTTCTGTATTAAGGATAGTGTGGGCCCAATGGTGTCCTTAATAAAGAGGCTACACTGTAGCAGTATATAATTTGTATTCAATAGGTCTATTGTGATATGAGTAAT
>NW_003546821.1:0-1500 GCF_000090795.2 Amphimedon queenslandica
TGAAGTTTCTTTTTATATTTATTTTTAGGAAAGAATATTTTTAATAAAGATTCTCCAGGTATTATATTATTATCACTCAATAAATATATTTCATGTATTTTTACTGACATTTGGTGAATGGTGGAACATTTCAGCTGTCACACGTCATTGAGCATATTATGAATAATGAAATTTAAATTTATTGACAGTTTCTTCACCAATTTACAAAATTAATAATATTGTTATTTTTTAATTTAATAATAATAATAATATTAATTAATTTAAAAAAATTTTTGTCTGTAGAGTTACGTCACTATTGTGAAGCACTTAAGACTCTCGTGAGGTGTCGTCTTATGAAAGCTGTAGTTCAAGGAGAAGCTCGTGTTGGTAAAACCTGTTTCAAGTCACTTCTACTGGATGAAAAGTACATCAAAGCAAGTACCGGTATAGCTGAGCCGAGAGTTGGTATCTACTGCTACAGACGAGACACTGGGAAACGATACAAGCTATTGGATGTCACAGAGTTAGAAGAAATTGTGAAAAATGCTTTGGAAAAAGATGCAGTAGAAAAATGGACCAATTCTCCAGTAGAAAATCAGGCCAGTGAAGGTATTGATCAAAAGAAACCGACCGGAGGAAATGAAACAGCTGATGAGGATGACGACGGTTTTGTCGAAGGAAATGAAGCCACCAATGAACCTGGCGATGGAGACGGAGTACCTGGAGATGGAAATAAAGCACCTGGAGATGAAAAGGAAAGTTCACCGAGTAAAGAAGTTAAGAATGTGCTTGACGAAGTACAGAAATGTTCAGGGAAGGAGAATCGTCTTGAAGGAGCTCAATGGCTATACCTCGTTGATACAGGAGGTCAAATCGCTTTTCAAAAGTTGCTTCCAATTTTTATGCCGTTTGCTCAAGTTCTTATTCTGGTTGTTAATATTTCAAAAGAGTTGTCTAGCGGCTCCACTGCAGTGATGCACATTAAAGGTGAGGATCACAGTGATGGGAGTCCATCCAGATTGACGGTCGAAGAAGTTTTGAAGCAAATCATTTCTTCAATAGCTTCTGGGATGCAGCATTTCAGGGATAGTTATAAAGACCATGAAGTTCTACGAGATTTGGTTCCAGAGAAATTGCAGATTCTCACGATTGGTACACACGGAGATGAATGCAGTGATGTAGCAGAGTCTAAACGCATATTAGCAAAAAAATTGTCAGAAATAATAAAAGGAAATGATGATTGTGAATCAATTGAAGCTGATCATGTAGTTCGTGTACGGGAAATTGATGGTCGTATCGCTAATGTAGCTGTTGAAGAAAGAGGAAAGGAGGAAAATTTTACGAACACAAAGAGTTCTTTGGATGACGTAGATGAGATCTTAATGAAAGCTGATAAAGGAATCAACATTCCATTTTATTACTACTTCTTTGATGTCATACTTCGCGTTGCAGCAAAAGAGGGATGTGGTGTCTTGCGATTATCCACCTGCAAAAGTCTTGGGAAAGATTTAAAACTGAAAG
>NW_003546821.1:2069-6070 GCF_000090795.2 Amphimedon queenslandica
TATTGCGCATGCGCACAAGCTGTTTTACGGAGAAAAACAGACTGCCGGAGCTCTAGCATTGCAAACTACGTCCGGTTACCGGAGCTGTAGACACAGCCTAATATTACTGTTTTGTGAAACAGCTGCTATTTTATTCTCTTCTTTTCCACAGCTGATACCACCAAACACTCCTTTATATATGTATATGTGTTTGGGTTTTTAGTTTTGTAGTTTTCAGGTTTCTACTCTAGACTGGCTGTACATGTACACCAGAGAGCAAATGAGAGAAGTTATTTCATATAACGATATGTGTAATTTGGATAACCTGATGATTTAAAATACATTTGGCTAGATGTTTGTAAAATAATCGATTCTCTTCACACCAGAAATCACAAAAGGAAGGAGTGCCATGTGGAATACAATCCAGTCTAATTAAAGAATAAACATCCCAGTTTTAATACAATGTCTTTTGAGCAGACGTTTGCTTGGTTGCATCACTATAAGAAGATACTAGCATCTATGGGTAAATGCCACCACTATTTTTTTCTTCACTGAGTTATAAAGAGATGGAATAATATATAACTTTCTGCTGTTCAAATGGACGTCACCCTGTGCAGCCTAAGGCTAGACATACTCAAACAGAATAAATCATAGTTAATTAAATTGTTAAATTTACTTTTCCTTTAAATGGTTGAGCCTAATTGCATGCAGAAACTTCTTAAACCCAGTAATTATAAAGTAATAATCTAAAAAACTATAAAACTAAAAACCTAAACACGTATATATACAACAGAATTTAAGTAGAAACCAGAAGCCATAATAACCAAACACATAATTATTTGATTTTGATTTCATGGTTTCCAGATTTCTATATTTTGTGTACAACAAAAATAGGTGAAAACTGAAGTACTATATCCCTCAATTTGAAAGATATATAGAGGAAGCACAATTAATTTCTAAATAATTATTCTGAAAAACTTCAAAAACAGGTTTTCTGGATAATATTTTTAGCCTCTCTGGTCCCTATAACTAGCCACATATGCTTATTTAATAGTCTTACGTTGTACATGTCAACTGTGGTCTTATATTAATTCATCTAATGTTTTTCTGCAGGCCCTGATATCCTTGCTGGTATTGATTTACGTTACTATCATGAAGCACTAAAGACTACTGTCAAATGTCATCTTACTAAAGCAGTAGTTCAAGGAGAAGCTTGTGTTGGTAAAACTTGTTTCAAGTCCCTTCTACTGGATGAAAAGTACGTCAAAGCAAGTACCGGTATTGCTGAGCCGAGAGTTGGTATCTACTGCTACAGACGAGACACTGGGAAACGATACAAGCTATTGGATGTCACAGAGTTAGAACAGATTGTTAAAAACGCTTTGAAAAAAGATGCAGAAAAAAAATCCACCAATTTTTTAGAAAATAAAGTTAGTGATGAAGATGAAACATCTGACGAGGATGACGATGAAGCACCTGGTGATGGAAACAAAGCATCTAGTGATGGAAATGAAGCACCTGGAGAAGTACTCAAAGAAAAAAAAGCACCAGGCAATGAAAATGAAGTACCTGAAAAGGCACCTAAGGGAAATGAAGCACCTAGTGATAAAAAGGAAACTGTGCTGAGTCAAGAAGTAGAAAAAGTACTTGACGAAGTACAGAAATGTTCAGGGAAGGAGAATCGTCTTGAAGGTGCTCAATGGCTATACCTCATTGATACAGGAGGTCAAATCGCTTTTCAAAAGTTGCTTCCAATTTTTATGCCGTTTGCTCAAGTTCTTATTCTGGTTGTTAATATTTCAAAAGAGTTGTCTAGCGGCTCCACTGCAGTGATGCACATTGAAGGGAAGGATCACAGTGATGGGAGTCCATCCAGATTGACGGTCGAAGAAGTTTTGAAGCAAATTATTTCATCAATAGCTTCTGGGATGCAGCATTTCAGGGATAGCTATAAAGATCATGAAGTTCTACGAGATTTGGTTCCAGAGAAATTACAGATTCTCACAATTGGTACACATGGAGATGAATGCAGTGATGTAGCAGAGTCTACCCACAAAATGGAAGAAAAATTGGCAGAAATAATAAAAGGAAATGATGATTGTGAATCAATTGAAGCTGATCATGTAGTTCGTGTACGGGAAATTGATGGTCGTATCGCTAATGTAGCTGTTGAAGAAAGAGGAAAGGAGAAAAATTTTAAGAACACGAAGAGTTCTTTGGATGACGTAGATGAAATCTTAACGAAAGATGACAAAGGAATCAACATTCCATTTTATTACTACTTCTTTGATGTCATACTTCGCGTTGCAGCAAAAGAGGGATGTGGTGTCTTGCGATTATCCACCTGCAAAAGTCTTGGGAAAGATTTAAAACTGAAAGAAAAGGAAGTGATGGAATCTCTTAATTTCTTGCACTATATCAACAGTATCATTTATTATCATGATTCTAAAGCCTGCAGTGACCTGGTGTTTGTTAACATAGGCAGTCTCATCGGTATTCTCAAGGAGTTGGTCGGGCGTGTTCATACTCTTCACTCCATAACAAGAAGATACGCTGGAAATGAGGACGTTATGAAGGGGATCCTTTCAAAGTCCAAGTTTAAAGAGATTTGTAAAGAACAACTCAATTGCATTAGAAAAGAGTTAAAAGTTAATAATATTGCAACAAAATTTCTGAATCTTTTCCAGGAGCTCTCAATAGCTACACGAATAGATGATAAATATTTCATACCAGCTCTCCTTCCAATGAGAGATGTTACAGATACCAATCCTTATAAGAATCATGAGCCATTGCTGTTTTACTTCAAGAAGGCTACCCCAATGGGCCTTTTCTGCTCTGTTGTTACTCGTCTTCTTTCCAGGCCTTGCTACAAAATCGTTTTGATAGAAAGTAATTTCTCTAATTTCATCGAATTGAAATATTTTACAGAAAGGGTTGCGACATTCTACATTACTCTAGTTGAACAGATCGATTGCATTGAAGTCCATTGTGAGGAGCAGAGAGGTGAAGGGATAGTCAGGGAAGATGTCAAAAAGGCGATTGCTTCTGCAGCTGAAAAGCACAATCTTAGTGCAAGTCAAGAGATCCGGTTTTATTGTTCGTGTGGGCGTGGTACTACTGGAGGAGGAGGAGGTGTGGCTAAAGGGAAGAAGCATACAGTTACAGTTGAGACTGTTTATAAGGAGCATATCTTCCGATGCAGTGAGAACCCACGTATTAAATGTCAAGAGAAGAAAGAATTATGGAGCTCCTGGCTTGACAGTAAGTTACTTATTGCTACATGTATATTATTATTATGATTAATATTACTATCATTAATATTATGGAAGTGTCTAGAGCTCCGGTAACCGGACACAGTATGCAGTGCTAGAGCTCCGGTAATAGGGGCTTCGCCCCTATATATATACTGGGGCTACGCCCCAGTATTAATAATACACTGATTTATATTATAGAAACCGAGTATAAATACAACAACCAGCGTTGATGATGCAGCAGGGTCGTGGTGGTGCAGTGGAGAGGCTGGTGTGGATTGCACGGATACGGTCAGGGGTTCGAATCCGGTCAGGACTACCGAGTAAAACTATGCTGCAGTTTTTTATTTTTTTTTCTTTTTTAAAAATATCTTTTTTTGCAATTTTTTTCTTTTTGGCTTTTTTTGGGTCAAGAAATAGCACCCTCTCGTACATCTTAGCCTCCGGGGTCGTAGGGTTGGGATTGGGGTTTAGTGTTTAGTTTTTAGAGCACCCTCTCGTACATCTTAGCCTCCGGGATCGTAGGGTTTTGGGGTTAGGGTTTATTGTTTCTTGATAAAAAGACTAAGTTCCATTTTGCACTATTGCGCATGCGCACAAGCTGTTTTACGGAGAAAAACAGACTGCCGGAGCTCTAGCATTGCAAACTACGTCCGGTTACCGGAGCTGTAGACACAGCCTAATATTACTGTTTTGTGAAACAGCTGCTATTTTATTCTCTTCTTTTCCACAGCTGATACCACCAAACACTCCTTTATATATGTATATGTG
>NW_003546821.1:6080-7997 GCF_000090795.2 Amphimedon queenslandica
TTTCAAAAGAGTTGTCTAGCGGCTCCACTGCAGTGATGCACATTGAAGGGAAGGATCACAGTGATGGGAGTCCATCCATATTGACGGTCGAAGATGTTATGAAGCAAATTATTTCATCAATAGCTTCTGGGATGCAGCATTTCAGGGATAGCTATAAAGATCATGAAGTTCTACGAGATTTGGTTCCAGAGAAATTACAGATTCTCACAATTGGTACACATGGAGATGAATGCAGTGATGTAGCAGAGTCTACCCACACAATGGAAGAAAAATTGGCAGAAATAATAAAAGGAAATGATGATTGTGAATCAATTGAAGCTGATCATGTAGTTTGTGTACGGGGAATTGATGGCCGTATTGCTAGTGCAGCTGTTGAAGAAAGAGGAAATGAGAAAAATTTTAAGAACACGAAGAGTTCTTTGGATAACGTAGATGAGATCTTAACAAAAGATGATGAAGGAATCAACATTCCATTTTATTACTACTTCTTTGATATCGTACTTCGTGTTGCAGCAAAAGAGGGATGTGGTGTCTTACGATTATCCACCTGTGAACGTCTTGGGAAAGATTTAAAACTGGAAGAAAAGGAACTGATGGAATCTCTTAATTTCTTGCACCATATCAACAGTATCATTTATTATCATGATTCTAAAGCCTGCAGTGACCTGGTGTTTGTTAACATAGGCAGTCTCATCGGTATTCTCAAGGAGTTGATCGGGCGTGTTCATGTTGTTCACTCCAAAGCAAAAAAAATTGCTGGAGATGAAGACGTTATAAAGGGGATCCTTTCAAAGTCCAAGTTTAAAGAGATTTGTAAAGAACAACTCGATCCCATCACAAAAGAGCTAAAAGTTGATGATATTGCAACAAAATTGCTGAATCTTTTCCAGGAGCTCTCAATAGCTACACAAATAGATGATAAATATTTCATACCAGCTCTCCTTCCAGTAAAAGATGTTACAAATATCAATCCTTATAAGAATCGTGCCCGGGAGCCATTGCTGTTTTACTTCAAGAAGGCTACCCCAATGGGCCTTTTCTGCTCTGTTGTTAATCACCTTCTTTCAAACTTTAGCTACAAAATTGCTTCGATAGAAAGTAATTTCTCAAATTGCATCGAATTGGAATATCGTACAGAAGTGGTTGCGAGATTTTTCGTTGTTTTAGTTGAGCAGGTCAATTGCATTGAAGTCCATTGTGAGAAACAGAGAGGTGAAGGGATAGTCAGGGAAGATGTCAAAACGGCAATTGCTTCTGCAGCTGAAAAGCACAATCTTAGTGCTAGTCATAAGATCCGGTTTTATTGTTCGTGTGGGCATGGTACTACTGGAGGTGGTACTGGTGCTGGAGGAGGAGGAGGTGTGGCTAAAGGGAAGAAGCATACAGTTGAAATTGAGACTGTCAGTAAGGAGCATATCTTCCGATGCAGTGAGAACCCACATATATGCAGTGACGACCTACCTACTGAATGGGAACATAAGATAGAGTTATGGAGCTCCTGGCTTGACGGTAAGTTACTTATTGCTATATCATTAATATTATTATTAATAATAATTATTATTGTTTTTATTATTGTGAACCAGCTGCTAGTTTATTCTCTTTTTATCCACAGCTGTTACACCAAACACTCCTCCTTCAAATGATGAGTCAACTTCTCCTACAAAACAAAGTAAACTAATACATTAATATTTATTGATACTAGTGTAATGTATTAATTAAGGCCAATTTAAGGGTATCTTCACCCAAATTTGATGTGTTTATTTTATGGGCTTAATATGATTACCTAACTGTAATAATAATGTGTTCCAAATCCCATTGTCTAAAAATAATTTACTGAGATATGAGCCTTCAAAGTCATAAAAATTTTTTGACATTTTGCCTCCTGCAATGTCACTTCCTGTTGGTGGGTACTGGGTG
>NW_003546821.1:8007-11721 GCF_000090795.2 Amphimedon queenslandica
CCCAATCTTTAAATTAGTGATATTACACTACAAGACATGAGAATAAAGGATCATTTCCCCCCTATAAAAGGAATGGAATTATCTGCAAACATTCCTGCTATGATGTCACGTTTAGCATTCGATATGGCTTCACGTTTATTATGGTTAGGTAATCATATTAAAGGTGGATTTATAATATGACATTAGGCCAGCGTACCATCAATTTTTAATCAAAAGCATGGGCGATTTGACCCTTTGACGCATGCTTTCCGCTAGAATAGAACCAAATCATATTCCAGTGTCAACGTAACATCAAGCCTATCATAATATTGTAAATCTGCCTTAAGGCCATAAAATAAATACATTAAATTTGGGGAAGATACCCTTTAATTGTAAAGGTACTGTACAAACAACAGAAGGCTGTGCTTATCCACAGGAGATCAAAAGTACGTATATAATGAAGAGTTGATACCAAACAATCAACAATGTCTATGGTTCCACAATGACAGTATATACACAGTCTATTCTTCATTACACATTAATCAGTTCTTACTATTCAAATTATATGAAAAGCCATGAGTCTTAAATGTGGAGATATTGGGGCACTATTGACAAATGTAAATGTAATGATGTTAAATATATTTTTATTGTAGCTACAGCTCAACAGTCTCTTGATATCACTGATCTTCAAAAAGTGTTGAATTTGCTGCGAGAAACTCATTTCAACGGAGACTGGGAGGGACTGGGTCTAGAACTAGGACTCTACCAGCACCCAACACTCTCCAACTTACAACATACTCATGATAGGGGAGCTGCTCTTAGGGAGTGTCTTGCTGTCTGGCTGCAAAGAGCTGATGGTGTGGATAAAAATGGAGGAGCTAACTATGTATCACTAGCTAATGCTGTAGAGAGATTGGGACAAAGAGCTACAGCTGGTGACATACGAAGTGAGTTATAATAATTGTATTAGCAGATTAACTGGGGGAAAGGGACAATTGTATTATTATTATTTATAAGGATTAAATTACTATTATTTTTATAACATTATTATTATTATTTATAAAATATTTTTAGGACAATGTGGAATTGAATCAGCAGAAGAGGATGTCCCTGTCATTGGTATGTATTAATTAATAATAATTATATTTATTAGTTTATTAAGAGACTGGAGGGAGGAGTCCAGTGACTCCATTACCAGTACAGGAAGACAGTTACATTGGAGAAGAAGAAGAAGAAGAGAAACCATCAAAGAAAGAAGATGAAGGAGCAGGAGGAGGAGAAAAAGGTAAATGAATATAACAATTATTAGTATTGATGTCCTAATGCTGTGCAGAAAGTTTGAGCTAATTTTGTCTTCAATTTTTCAAGTTACGACCATTTTAAAAAATGAGCCAAAATCTGAAAAATTCCCTGTACTATAGCCCATGGTTTTCTGAAAAATAGCCAAAAATTGACCCCCAATTTTTATTACATTTTCTGATACATATTGATGCCCTTATGCTGTGTAGAAAGTTTTAGCTGATTCTGACTTCAATTTTTTAAGTTACGGCCATTTAAAAAAATGAGCCAAAATCTGAAAAATTCCCTGTACTATAGCCCATGGCTTTTTCCAAAATATAGAAAGTTTTAGCTGATATTTAAAATTTCTTATTACAGCCCATTTCTTTGTCTAAACAATTTCCATTACTTTATAGTTCGACAAAGACCAAATTTTGCTCCATCCAAACTAAAGGAACAGGAACAGGAACAGGGAGAGAAGACTCCTCCTCAAAAAGTCAATAAAGGTTTGACTAGTACTACATGTAGCTAATACCCAGTTAATTTTTACTGTTACTGTAGATTGTAACTGGACTGTGTTAGGAGGAGGTGTTGTTTGTATTGCTGTTGTTCTTTTTGTTGTTGTTTTTGGTTTTCTTGTGAATAGTGTGTCTGGATATGAAGTTAATGAAGGTATTATTAATAACAGTATACAGTATTGGTATAGTTATATAAACTACCAGATATCAGTCTTGATGTGACTAATCTACAAGAGATACTTGATGTGTTAGGGGATGGTTTTTTTCCTGATCATCGCTGGCTTGACCTTGGTCTCAGTTTGAATCTAATCCACAATGATTTATCAGTTATTGAATCTGATAGATCAACAGCTCACCGACGATTGCAGGAGATGCTGTCATTATGGCTGAGGAGAGGAAGGGCAACTTGGAACGGATTAGCTGAAGCACTTGATAACATTGAAGAATATAAAGCAGCTAGTAAGCAGAAGGAGGAGATTTATTCATTTTTATTATAATACATTGTGTACATGTACTTATGTTGTGTAGAAAGTTTGAACTGATTCCAATCAAGTGCAGACATGACACTTCAATTATTTTTTTATTTTTAGAAGTTGTGAAGGCTAAAGGTATGAATGACAGATATGAACTCTAACTTTTATACTTTTATAATAATTATTATTAAAAATGAGCAACCATAAGTGTTGAAGTTTGCCTGATGTACTAAAGCTTATACCGTACAGTGGGAAATTTGAGGATGAGTTAAATTTGGGGAACTGGGTGATTGGTGAAATTTAATTTGGACAATTTTGTAGCCACATTTCTTGCATTTAAAGTGACAATTTCTATTTTAACCCTTTCACCACTCCATGATTATCATATTAAGTGATCATCTCTAAACTGACTGGTAAATTCATTCCGTTACTCCACAAAGAAGTGTATCTGAGACTAGAAGCACTGGTTCTCCACAGGAAGCTAAAGGTATGTACTTGATTGTTAAATTGAACGCATTCACTCAATCTTACTGACATGTAGCTGGGCCAGGGGCGTAGCTGGGAAGGAAATGATGAGGGGGATCCTCACTGTTTTACGGGACGGGATGGGACAAAGCGGAACGGCTATGGGAAGGGATGAAACAAAAACACTACTTTATGGGACCATAGTGTCTATGCATAAATTAGTGAGTGATCCATGGAGCTGTCGTGTCCCGTCCCGTCCTGTAAAATAGTGACCATCATGAGGGGACCTAGAGGCAAGTGGCGCCTGAAGTGCGCCAAAATTTTGGACACGCCCCTTTTGGTGCTTGTTTAGTCATAGATATTGTAACTATGGTTTAGTACACTAAAATAGTAGATTATTTTCATTTCGCATATTTGAAAGTCTTACATTTTCAACAATTTTTAATATAAAATGATTGCTTTGTTTCTGCCTACTACTCATTTCTTGTACATTTGCTGTTGTGCAATGTATTGTAAATGACTACAAGGTAGTAGGCCTGAGGATTTTATTCCCAGAATAAAAAAAGAATAATAGAGTACATCATCAATGATCGTACACCATCAATTTTCGGACACTTGTTTTAGGAAAACTATACATTGCCATCTCATGAAACTGCAAAGTATTATAGCAATAGTTATCCTTTATTTGCGTGACAAAACTTGTAGCTCCAGCAAGAGTGCATAGAAAGTTATAAGCTCTCAAAGCGTGGTGTCCGACAATACCAATGATCGGCCAAAATTCTCAATCTTCGGACTGTCATTTCTGAACGACAGCAAAGGATAGTTTTAGAAGGTCACTATGATAACTTTGTAGGCCTGTCTTTAAACTAACTATCACCATCCGGATCTTTTTGATAGCTGTCTTTTTGACAGAGATAATGGCCACTTAAAATGTGTCACCTGATCCCTCAATATACGGACAAATTTTACAAAAATATACAAAACTGATGATTTTACGGAGT
>NW_003546821.1:11799-18570 GCF_000090795.2 Amphimedon queenslandica
AAGTTATCATAGTGACCTTCTAAAACTATCCTTTGCTGTCGTTCAGAAATGACAGTCCGAAGATTGAGAATTTTGGCCGATCATTGGTATTGTCGGACACCACGCTTTGAAAGCTTATAACTTTCTATGCACTCTTGCTGGAGCTACAAGTTTTGTCACGCAAATAAAGGATAACTATTGCTATAATACTTTGCAGTTTCATGAGATGGCAATGTATAGTTTTCCTAAAACAAGTGTCCGAAAATTGATGGTGTACGATCATTGATAATGTACTCTAGGTGGCCTAAAGAATAAAGAATAATTCTGGAATAATAGGGCAAAATTTGTAAAATTGTGCAGTAGGTGTGGCTGAATGCTTAATAAATCTTGTCTAACACCTTCAAAGATACCCATGAGTGTGCTTTACAAGACTCAATCGAGGCTTCCTTATGATGTTACAGTATAATGAGCATTAAATGAGACAAATTTTGTATAGTTATTTTGTTTATTTTTATAATACTTGGGAATAATAATAGGAATAATAGGCAAATTTATTGGGAATAAGGGAATAGAATAATGGGGACATTTTTGGGAATAATATCCTCAGCCCTACAAGATAGTAATAAAACAAACAATGAATATCACTATCAACAAAAGTTGATGGGGGGCCAGGCCCTTGTAGCCCCCCCCCTGGCCCCTCAGATATGCCACTGTCTAAACTGGCATTGCCATTGATTTATGTACACATGTACATGCAATAATCTACTTGATAAATCATAATTAGTTAGTAAATACTCACAATTATGTTTCTAGTTTAAAATTTTTTTGATATTCAGTTTATTCACACTAACAGTGGACAACCTTCAAACTGTTTTCTGCTATGACAATGTTAATTTTATGTCATATTCCTGTAGATCCAAAGGAGATACTACAGAAGTATTCAGATAAGCTACCCAAGGCAATATCAGCAAATGATGGTGATGTAGCTAAAGCATTGTTTGCCGAGGATCTAATAACACAAGGGACTAAAGACTTTGTAGTGACAGCAGTTGGTGTATCTAATGCTGATAAAGCTGATAGAGTAATGACTGATGTGATGGGTCAATTGGATGGATCTCTTGAAGGAACAACAAATGACAGTATAATGAATTTTTGTTTCACACAATATTTACAAATATCTTGTAAGCTTGTCCATTTAAAGTGGCATGCAAGTCTTTTGTATGCATAAATTATGTTTACTTTGTCATTAATGTTTTTGTATCATTATATTCATTAGTGTTATCATGTTATGATTGTAGTGGTCACATGATAAACTATATTGTAGAGCTATTTTTGGTAGAGCTATTTCTGTTAAAGCTATTTTTGGTAGAGCTATTTTTGGTAGAGCCATTTCTGTTAAAGCTATTTTTGGTAGAGCTATTTTTGGTAGAGCTATTTTTGGTATTCTTGGTTGTGTCACTTGTGAGGGAGTTATCTTTGCTGTTTTTCTCTTTGGTAAGTCTAAGCTATTCAGTATGCTGTTAAGTGTCAAGTAATATGAATCTCTACTATTTAGACCAACTGTACGTCAGTCCATACAATGAAAGTCAATACAATAAAAATCTTGGTATATTCTTCTATCATAAAGGTCCTCTTCTCTCTCCTACTCCTTATGTCAGGTGATGTTGAACTCAACCCAGGACCTGGTAAGGATATTAATCATAATGCATCAATGAAATTTCAAATTGTATATATATGTATAGGAACTCCAAAGGACATACTACAGAAATATTCAGCTAAGCTATCCAAAGCAATGAGAGCTGATGTTAACAATGTAGCTAATGCATTGTTTGCCAAGGATCTAATAACACAAGGGACTAAAGAATATATAGTGACAGCAGTAGGTGTATCTAATACTGATAAAGCTGATAGAGTAATGGCTGGTGTGATGGATCAGTTAAAAGCTTCTCTTGATGAGACACGATATTTAGTTAAAGTGTGTCATGTATTGACTCAACAAGGTGTAGTAATGGAAGAGATAGGAAATGTTATGCTTGAAGAACTAGGTATGTACATATACTAGTGCTGGGCGATAGTATCGATATATGCGATGGTCGTGATAGTAATCTACTATCACTATCGATAGTTGAATCAACACTATCACAATTGACATGTGGTACATGTACGCATGCGCATTATCAAACACGTGGTTACTTTAATGAGTTAGTTCAGCTGTGAAAATGGAAGATGTTATCATTAGTAGCGGTACTGCTCCAAAAAGAAACAGAAATATTGCCTTTACCTGGTGCTACTAGTGTTGCATGGAAGTATTTTAGTTTTCCTGCTGTTGATGGTAAAATTTCTGAGTGCTTGAATAATCTCCAAAAGGCTCATGCAGAAATTTCAAGATATTAGAGCCTATTAGCTACTAGATATATAATCCTTTGGCATGGTGGAACACAAATTTCTTTTGTTATCTATTATTAGCTAGGAAATATTTATGTATACCGGCGGCATCTGCTCCCTCTGAATGT
Organism: Amphimedon queenslandica; assembly: GCF_000090795.2. Lineage (NCBI taxonomy): Eukaryota > Metazoa > Porifera > Demospongiae > Haplosclerida > Niphatidae > Amphimedon > Amphimedon queenslandica. The sequence continues at coordinate 14,292 of NW_003546821.1, forward strand.
GTATTTATAGTACTGCTGGGAATATAGGTACTGAAAAAAAGCTTGTCTACATCCAGAAAATGTTCTTCTAGCTGAAAACCTCAAATATTCATCTACCTTTCATCCTTTTGCCTATTTTGTTACATTAAATAAATATATTAAAATTAATTGTTAATATCGTGATAGTATCACTATCGTTAAAATTTTAAGAACTATCAATCGTGATATGATAGTAGCACTATCGCCCAGCACTAACATATACATAAGTCAATTAATGTTAACCTTTTGTGTTCACAATAGGAGAAGACACTGCTGCTGTCAATCCTCCTGCTCCAGATGGATCTAGTATTGCTAGGAAAGGTGAATTATAATTGTACAATTACTGAATTACATATTATGTACAGTACAACCAGAAATGTAATGAGATTTATATTTTCAAACGTTTGACATGCATGGTCAGGCTTTGCTTGCATAACTAGTCCCTGAAAATTAAGGAGCCCGCTGAATTCCAGTGAAATGGACTGCCTCAGTATCCTGCATGGACTTCCCTCCCAACAGTCTCAAGCTCTCTTTTCAAAGTGTTTTTCACCTTTTCCTCATAGTGGTATTAAACGGCCAATTATCAAAATTGATTTGGCTCTAATTGTTCGTAAATTTAATCCTTTGCTTCAGTCTGTGTTTGTGTGTGTTCTTACTTAATTTTCTTTTTACTTTTTTATTTGTTTTTTAGAAGGCTATCTAGCTAATGTTGCATATCTGCTGACTCAGCAATAAATAGATAATCACTTGATATAGTTATAAATATAAATAACTGTAGCAAAATACGAATATCTATTTTTTGATTAAAAAAAAATTTATCTCAGTTTTTAAATATAAATGAATGCTTCTAATAATATCATTAAATAGATCAAACAATAAGCAATACATGGATATACAATTTATAGATAAAATCATTTGTTCTTTTATGTTTTTGAATGGTAACATCCTCTATGTTGACGTCTGTTTTAGACTGTTTGTGTTCTATTTATTAGTAGTATGATGTACGGTAATCAGTGAATGATGTAATGCATTGGATTTAATTTTGAACATGTGTGAAAGACATAAGTGAAATACCATAGATTGGGAAATTTTTGTGTTAAAAATAATTGGTGTAAAATTTTTTCAAGGTGTTTGGTTGACCCATTCAGGAAATTTTTTTAACACGAAAAATTTTCAATGGAAGTTTAGTGGACAGCTATTCAATGGAAGTTGCTCGTGACAGCACTGAAACTGACAAGGAGCCTCTTGGGTGAGGAGAGCTTCAGGCCTTCTTCGGGCTGTAAGAAGAGCCTTGTGCCAGCTCTGCACTGCACGTTATAGAATATACTAATTCTGGTAATCTAATTGCTGTAGCAAATATTTTGTGTGTCAAAATTTTGTGGGTCACTTCAACCACAAAAATATTTTAACAACAAAAATTTCCCGATTTACGGTACTTTTAAAAATAAATAACAAGCAATTCAAATTGTTGTTTTTCAATAGAGACTGAATCAAAGGGTTAAAAAAGCCTAAACATATACCATAAATATATATTTTTGCTATTTGTCATTTCACTCATACCAAGAGTAGATAGTAGTAAGAGTAGTAAGTATTATAAGTAATGTTTTTATACTTTTCTGTAGACCCTGCTATCAAGAGTACTCCTGCTGGTATTGATTTACGTCACTATCATGAAGCACTTAAGACTATCGTGAGGTGTCGTCTTACTAAAGCTGTAGTTCAAGGAGAAGCTCGTGTTGGTAAAACCTGTTTCAAGTCACTTCTACTGGATGAAAAGTACGTCAAAGCAAGTACCGGTATTGCTGAGCCGAAAGTTGGTATCTACTGCTACAGACGAGACACTGGGAAACGATACAAGCTATTGGATGTCACAGAGTTAGAAGAAATTGTTAAAAACGCTTTGAAAAAAGATGCAGTAGACAATTTTTTAGAAAATAAAGTTAGTGATGAAGATGAAACATCTGAGAGGGATGACGATGAAACACCTGGTGATGGAAAGGAAAGTTCACTGAGTCAAGAAGTAGAAAAAGTACTTGATGAGGTACAGCAATGTTCAGGGAAGGAGAATCATCTTGAAGGTGCTCAATGGCTATACCTCGTTGATACAGGAGGTCAAATCGCTTTTCAAAAGTTGCTTCCAATTTTTATGCCGTTTGCTCAAGTTCTTATTCTGGTTGTTAATATTTCAAAAGAGTTGTCTAGCGGCTCCACTGCAGTGATGCACATTGAAGGTGAGGATCACAGTGATGGGAGTCCATCCAGATTGACGGTCGAAGAAGTTTTGAAGCAAATTATTTCGTCAATAGCTTCTGGGATGCAGCATTTCAGGGATAGCTATAAAGATCATGAAGTTCTACGAGATTTGGTTCCAGAGAAATTGCAGATTCTCACAATTGGTACACATGGAGATGAATGCAGTGATGTAGCAAAGTCTAAACGTGCATTAGCGAAAAAGTTGGCAGAAATAATAAAAGGAAATGATGATTGCAAATTCATTAAAGATGATGGAGTTCTTGTACATGAAATTGATGGTCGTATTGCTGAAAAACCTATTAAAGAAAGAAAAAATGATGAAACAACAAAGAGTTCTCTCAAAAGGGCTGATTATTTGCTAGAAAAAAATGGAAAAGATATCAAAATTCCATTTTATTACTACTTCTTTGATATCGTACTTCGCGTTAAAGCAAAAGAGGGGTGTGGTGTCTTGCGATTGTCCACCTGCAAAAGTCTTGGGGAAGATTTAAAACTGGAAGAAAAGGAAGTGATGGAATCTCTTAATTTCTTGCACCATATCAACAGTATCATTTATTATCATGATTCTGAAGCCTGCAGTGACCTGGTGTTTGTTAACATAGGCAGTCTCATCGGTATTCTCAAGGAGTTGGTTGAGTATGTTTACAAGGCTCACTTCGATCATGATGACAAGGATAGCATTATAAAGGGGATGCTTTCAAAGTCCAATTTTGAAGAGATTTGTGAAAAGCAACTTGACCCCATCACAAAAGAGCTAAAAGTTGATGATATTGCAACAAAATTGCTGAATCTTTTTGTGGAGCTCTCAATAGCTACACCAATAGATGATAAATATTTCATACCAGCTCTCCTTCCAGTAAGAGACGTTACAGATATCAATCCTTATAAAGATCGTGTGCCATTGCTGTTTTACTTTGAGAAGGCTACCCCAATGGGTCTTTTCTGCTCTGTTGTTACTCATCTTCTTTCCGGGCCTTGCTACAAAATCGCTTCGATAGAAAGTAACTTCTCAAATCACATCAAATTGGAATATCGTAAAAAAGGAGTTGCATCATTCCGCATTTATCTAGTTGAACAGGTCAATTGCATTGAAGTCCATTGTGAGGAACAGAGAGGGGAAGGGATAGTCAGGGAAGATGTCAATAATGCGGTAAAACTTGCAGCTAAAAGTCACAGTCTCAATGACAGCTGTAAGAGTCCAGAGAAGCGATTTTATTGCCCATGTAAGCGTGGTCCTGGAAGTGCTGGTACTGAAGGAAGTACTGGATCAGGTGCTGCGGGAGGAGGTGTCACAAAGAGGAAGAAGAAGCATACAGTTAAAGTTGAGACTGTGACTAAGAGTACCATATCTCTGGAGCGGTATATCTTTCGATGCAGTGAAAAAGATGATGTATGTAAATTTGATGAGACTGAGAAAAAGTGGATTTCTTGGCTTGACAGTAAGCTATTGTGTTATTGCCTGGATTATTGTGATGCTATCTTCTTTATTATCAGGTCCAAAGACAGTATTAAAACCCAGACTCAAGCAAATCTACTTCATTTTGGGACCTATTATTAATGTGATATTATTGGGACTGATGATTTGGAACTATAATGGTAAGAAATTAATTAATTACAATGATTAATGCAACATTATGTTACATAGACTTTGCTCCAGTCAATTCACAATTGATCATTGGATCATTAGTATTATTATTAATAGCTGGAGTAGTTGAATGTTGCCATCATGGTAAGGATATTATTATTTACAAGATACTTTTTAACTCTATTTTATGTGCATACAGATACTGTATTTTTAATGACGGTACCAGTAGGAGTAACTATTAGTCTCTTGTTAGTAAAAGTCTTACTAGAGTGGGAAATCTGTTAGTTAAATTGTCTTGTGATTAATATTAAATTATTTTTCCAAAGATGAACTTAACTCTCCACTTGCCATGACAATACTATTGATTGCAGTTCAGACAGTATGGTTACTTGATTGTAAGTATTATACTAGTTATTTAATGAC
>NW_003546821.1:19752-24949 GCF_000090795.2 Amphimedon queenslandica
GTGGATAAAAATGGAGGAGCTAACTATGTATCACTAGCTAATGCTTTAGAGAGATTGGGACAAAAAGCTGTAGCTGATGACATACGAAGTGAGTTATAATAATTGTATTAGCAGATTAACTGAGGGAAAGGGACAATTGTATTATTATTATTTATAAGGATTAAATTACTATTATTTTTATAACATTATTATTATTATTTATAAATTATTTTTAGGACGATGTGGAATTGAAACAGCAGAAGAGGATGCCCCCGTCATTGGTATGTATTAATTAATAATAATTATATTTATTAGTTTATTAAGAGACTGGAGGGAGGAGCCCAGTGACTGCATTACCAGTACAGGAAGACAGTTACATTGCAGAAGAAGAAGAGAAACCATCAAAGAAAGAAGATGAAGATGGAGGAGGAGGTAAATGAATATAACAATTATTAGTATTGATGTCCTTATGCTGTGTAGAAAGTTTGAGCTGATTTCGATTTCAATTTTTCAAGTTATCCCATTTTAAAAAATGGGCCAAAATCTAAAAAATTCCCTGTACTATAGCCCATGGTTTTTTCCCGAAAAATGGCCAAAAATTGACCCCCAATTTTTATTACATTTTCTGATGCATATTGATGTCCTTATGCTGTGTAGAAAGTTTGAGCTGGCTCCAACTTCAATTTTTCAAGTTACAGCCATTTAAAAAAAATGGGCCAAAATCTTTAAAAACCCCTGTACTATAGCCCATGGTTTTTTTCCGAAAATGGCTCCGAAATCACTCCCGCTTTTTATTATATTTTCTGATGCATATTGATGTCCTTATGCTGTGTAGAAAGTTTGAGCCAATTCCGACTTCAATTTTTCAAGCTATGGCCATTTTAAAAAATGAGCCAAAATCTGAAAAATTCCCTGTACTATAGCCCATGGTTTTTTCCAATAATTAGAAAGTTTTTAGCTGATATTTAAATTTTTTTATTACAGCCCGTTCCTTTGTCTAAAACAATTTCCATTACTTCATAGTTCGACAAAGATCAACTGTTGCTTCACAGGAACAGGAACAGGAACAGGAACAGCAAGAGAAGACTCCTCCTCATAAAGTCAAGAAAGGTTTGACTAGTACTAGCTAGTACCCAGTCCATTCTTACTGTCACTGTAGGTAGCTATTGTAACTGGACTGTGTTAGGAGGAGGTCTTGGTTTTGTTGTTTTTCTCATTGTTTTGGGTTTTCTTGCAGTTAGAGCATATGGGAATGAAGGTATTATTAATAACAGGATACAGTATTGGTATAATCATAATATATAAACTACCAGATATCAGTCTTGATGTGACTAATCTTCAAGAGATACTTGAAGTGTTAAGGGAAGGTTTGTTTCCCGATCATCGCTGGCTTGATCTCGGTCTCAGTTTGAATTTAATCCACAATGATTTATCAGTTATTGAATCTGATAGACCAACAGCTCACCGACGATTGCAGGAGATGCTGTCATTATGGCTGAGGAGAGGAAGGGCAACTTGGAACGGACTAGCTGCAGCACTTGATAACATTGAAGAATACAAAGCAGCTAGTAAGCAGAAGGAGGAGATTTATTCATTTATACTAAATACATTTTGTACATGTACTTATGTTGCATAGAAAGTTTGAACTGATTCCAATCAAGTGCTGACATGACACTTCAATTATTTTTTTTATTTTTAGAAGTTGTGAAGGCTAAAGGTATGAATGACAGATATGAACTCTAACTTTTATACTTTTATAATAATTATTAATTTTTTATTAAAAACGAGTAACCATAAGTGTTGAAGTTTGAATGATTATTGGAGGGAATTAAATTTGGCAAACTGCTAAATTTTAGTGATTGGCGAAATGAAATTTGTATAGCCACATGTCTTGCATTTTTTAAAGTAACAATTTCTATTTTAACCCTTTCATCACTCCATGTTAGTCATAATAAGTGATTAGAATAAAATAGAACATTATCCTCAACAAACAAACAAATTAAAATCAAAACACAATAAAATAATAACAACAATAATAATAAATTAAAAATCAGTAATTATTTCAATAAATATAATAATTATTAATGCTAACTAAGGAGATGATCTGGACTTAAACTGTTCCTCTTTTTAAGTTCCGAAATGACACTGTGGTCTAGAGTACCAACCTTACTTGGGGAGACCACACCTCTTGGAATAACAGGCTGAGGAATAGAAAAATAATAACCATTAATAACTGCTTATTAATATAACCATTATTAATAACTATTAATAACTACCTGTGGATTATAACTGACTGATAAATTCATTCCGTGAGTGGGCGACGTGTGAGGAGAAGACTGTGTTGGATTCTAATCAATTAATAAATATAATATTAATTAAGGGGTGTGGCTAGCTCCACCCACTCACCAATATACTGATTCCTCTGTTTCTACTGTCGAAATGAGTAGGTGTGGTTTTTACCGGCATCAGTGGAGTCTGAATACCATCAGGAAACTAAAAATAAGAAAATGTAATAAAAAATAAAAAATTATCTTCATTAAAAATTTTTTAGCCACACCCACTTTAGCAAATATGATAGCAGCCAGGAGGAGGAGTCTATCGTCTGCTGAGTCAGCACAGAGGAACTTGTTCTGTTCCTCAAACCGAACCAGCAGACAGAACGGGTATCGAGTTGGCAGTGGGTTCCGTACGTCAATTCTCTTTTGTTCAATTCCAACAAACACATCTAAATCTGATAGAGCCAGTCTTGCCAATTCATTATGAGCCTAAAAATAAAATAAAATAAAATAAATAAATAATATCCTGTACTTTTGCGTCTTTATAAATGAGGAACATGTTATCCCTAACCCTACAGGGACACTTTCTCCACTTCTTCTTCTCCTGTACATGAATGGACACTGTCTGTCCTTTATAAATACCATCCTATCAGTAATGAACATATTAATAAATATTATTATCATTATAATTATTATTGTGCTCTTACAAAGGGCAGTAATTTATCAGCGAAGGTGTTTGGTTTTATACACAAGTAAGAATCAGGTTTCTGTACTGCTAGTACCAGCTCCAGTGAATGTAATGGACGCTCTACAGAGATAATAAAAACTCATTAATTATTCATTATTATTATTATTAATTACCTGATTCAGCGTCACCCAGTACCAGGAACAGGGCGTAGTTCCTCTTTGGTAGACATTTTGTTGTTGTAACAAACTCAACCACTTCAGCAGCAGTAGTCTGAGCATTAATCTTCATAGAACAAGCCCCACCCTCTTTATTAGTGACATATATTGATATCAGGAAACTGGTGCTTGAACTCATTAACATTGTTGATTCCTGATCAATGAGACATCAGTGAGAAATCACTAAAATTAATCCACTAACCTTGTGCTGTTGCTGTGCTGCTTGAATCTTTAACAGAGCTGATTGCATTGCCTAAAACAACAACATTCAAATTTAAATTCAAATTCAATTCTCCAAACCTCTTCCTTCTTGTCCTCATCCTCGTTGACGTTAAACAACCACTTGTAATAGTTCAACATGTGATTGATACACGCATACTGGGCACCTGAGTCCTCAAATGATACCTAATTAAAGGGGTGTGGTTAATAGAGGGGGCGTGTCAGTTGGTGGGACTTACAGCATCTCCATCAACAGTCATGAGAGTGGGACCAAATAAACTGATGATATTGGACTGACTCATCTTGTTATCTGATTCATGCTGGATCACCCTAGATTATGGGAATGAAATTATGAGAATATAGGAATGAAATTATGAAAGTATGGGAATAGAATTATGAAAGTATGGGAATGAAATTATGAAAGTATGGGAATGAAATTATGAAAGTATGGGAATGAAATTATGAAAGTATGGGAATGAAATTATAAAAGTATAGGAATGAAATTATGAAAGTATAGGAATAAAGTATAAAAATGGAATTATGAAAGTATGGGAATAAAATTATGAAAGTATGGGAATGAAATTATGAAAGTATGGAAATGGAATTATAAGAATATAGAAATATAATCATGAAAGTATAGGAATGAAATTATGAGAACATGGGAATGGAATTATGAGAGTATGAGAATGCATATAATTACTTCAATAAGTGTCCTATTAGTCTTTTGAGAGTTTCTCTGTTAATGTCAGGCAGCTGATCAATCAGAGACTGTAACTGGTACATCTGGTTCTCATGACCTGATGTCATCGCTAAAGGAAAGATTATTAATAATAATAAAATATTAAAAGGACGTGTTCATACATGAAGCATGTAGAAATGGTTGATACAGTTTGTGAGTCATCAGTGGGTCAGGAAGTGTCCTGAAGAATTGTTTGAGTGTTCCAGTTACATCATGAACTGAGTAGCTGTCCTCGTCAATGACCACACCCCTTGGGTCCTGATTAAATGCCAGGAGGAGCTTACGTATCTTAGAGTGTTCACCACTTTTACGATACAATCCCTCGGTCTTTAGTCCTGGGGGAGGGGAGGGGTCAGAGGTCATATAGGGATGGGTCATGTCTTACCTGATATCTCTACAAACTGAAGGCACTTGTGTACGATGATTGGAATATTGCCACTGGATATAACAGGGTGCTCTGACAATTGGACTGACATCTTAAATAATCAATTAATATACAGTAAGAGTATCTTTATAATGACACTAGTATAAGGTTACCTGAGTCTGCTTGAGTGCTTGTAGCCACTGGTCAGCTTCATTTGGATTATCAGCTCTCAATGTGTACGACCTACAAAAGATATAAATACATTGATCCACTAGTCCATACAATCTTTAATAAACCAACACACAGTATTATCATCATTATCATTATCATTATTATTATTATTATTATTATTATTATTATTATTATGTACCTCTCATGGGTGACAATATGTACAGTGCACTGTTGGTCAAGGTTAGCGCTAGGATCAGCCGAGTGTCCCTTGAGTTCAGTGACTGTCCTCAGGTCAATGGAGGTCACCTCTCCCTGTCCTTTCTTGAAGTAGCTCAACTTCCGGTCCTTGAGGGCAAACCACCTCCTCTGCCATGTCTATGGGATACAATCAGTTAATAACAGCAGAGAGGTCATGTGAGACTGTGTCATGTGATATATCTTACCACGTTCTTCAGTGACTTCTTCTTTAAGAAACCGATTTTATCATAACCCTACACCAATGAATAAATAATGAGCTGTACTATTATTAATTAATTAATTAATATA
>NW_003546821.1:25660-30925 GCF_000090795.2 Amphimedon queenslandica
GTTTATTAGTTTAACCCTTTCCTACCTGTCTGACGACACTGATCCAATCACTCATATCAGTATCAGTATCAGCTGAGAACAGATAGGCTCTAGCGGCTGTGATCACTTCAAAGCAATGACCACGCCCATTGACTTCATCCTCACACTGGCAGACCCCCAGGATATCATTTACTCCAATATTACCCAATATTTCCGGGTCCTATGGGGGGGGGAGAATGTAAGGAATGAGAGCAGCTGGTGCAGAATGAGTAAAGAAATATGATACATTCTTTCACAAACACACGCCTAATGTCACTTTGACCATAAAAGATAATCACTATATTGAACAGATTAACACTGTCTACTCTCTCTCTCCCTCTCTCTCTCTCCCTCTCTCTCTCTCTCTCTCTCTCTCTCTCTCTCTCTCTCTCTCTCTCTCCCTCTCTCTCTCTCACTGTGTCTGTCTTGAAGTATTCCAGTCCCCTAAAGTTATCAATGGTGCAGTATCTTCTCTTCCAGCCGAGTCTCTCTGAACCAGTTTTATGTAGATACCCTCTTTTACTAATGGTCTGTATTGAAGACTAAAAGAAATAATATTAATAATTAATATTATCAAAGAATGTTTCTTACATCATTATTAATATCAACTAGCGCTCCATTTTGTTCCAACAGTTCAACTTGTAATGGCTGACTATTGGACCTTGCTATAGCAAGAGCTGAAGAGAAAAAAAACAACAATAATAATAATAATAATAATAATGAATGATGAATGATGGGCTATAGTACGCTCATCTTAAAAATGGCCATAACTAAAAAATTGAAGTCGGAATTGGCTCAAACTTTCTACACAGCATAAGGACATCAATATGTATTAGAAAATGTAATAAAAATTAGGGGTGATTTCGGGGCCATTTTTTGGAAAAAACCATGGGCTATAGTACAGGGATAGTATCATTAACTTACGTGTGTTTAGTTCAGGATCAGAACTATCTTTAACATTACAACAAGGCTGTAATAATAAATAAATAAATAAAATAAATAAATATTAATTTACGTTAGCTCCTTTAACAAGTAATTCTGTAGTTAACATCAGGTCATCATCAATCACTGCCGAACACAACGCCTACGCAAATAATCACGTGATACAGACCACACCTACTGCTCCACCCACCTTATCCAGCTCCTCCTGGTTGGCCAGTGCATTATCAGGTACCCAGGACTTACTCTCGTACTTTGAGCGAATGAAGGACTCGCGAATCTCTCTAGGACAATCAGTCGGTATCCTCTCACCTTTGAAGTGTCTCTCCCAAAACAAATTAGCAGAATAATTACCAATAGTGACCATCAACTGGATTATAAATAATAATAATAATAATAATAATAATAATAATAATAATAATAATAATAATATAATTCTTCTTACGTTAATGAGAGTGTCGGTCCATATCTCAGTGTCCAGTTCGACAGACCTAACTTTAGATATATGAACTCCCATTGCTCTGTGGACTCCTGAGCACTCAATACAGACCATGATACCTCTATTGACCACACCCCATGATGGGTCTAATAAGATTCATTAATATTATTATTAACATTAGGTTAATGATACCTTCATCACCACAGTCGGCACATTTCTTATTGGAAGGATTCTTCTGTATCCTTTCCAGTATATCCTATAAATAGATACAATATGGTATGGGGTAGTTATTAACAGTTATTAATATTCATCACTTACAGCTGCCCTCACTCCTTTCTTTCCCTCCTTCTGTTCAGGTGCCAGGTTCAGTCCAGTCAATATGGCATTGGACAGTTTCTCAATCCATTCCATCCTGTTGGCTTCATTGGACGCTTGGAAACTATTAAAATAATAATATTAATAATAATTAATAAACTAATAAATACATCCATTCATTACATGTATGATCTCTGGTTTGGCATTGTTATTGTAAATCGGCTCTTTCCACCAGCTTCAGGTTTAACCATCGCCAGTCTCATATCAAGGACATGGATTGGCTTCCCTTGAACAAAATCCTAACATTAACAACAACAATAATGTTAATTAATATTATTAATTGCAGGGGCGTACCTCTTTGCTGTCGTAATAAGCAAACTTAGCTCCTTTCAGTGCCACATATCTATTAAGAAACACATTTCACCAGTGTACCAGTGTACCACTGCCGGTATACCAGTGTATCAATTGACGTACCTTTGTCTAAACCCAGCGAACCTCCCGTGTCCTTGTTTCATGATGAATCCTTCTTTATCAGGTTCGTTCATGTTGCCTCCTACTTTACAAGACTGTTCATCTTGAGGCTAATCGAACAATTATCATATAATTAATTAATATTAATTAATTAATTAATTAATTACGTTATATTTGCTGATTGCAGCATGTAAGACACTGACCCAAAGTTGTGCCTCGTCTACAAATAAAATAAAAAAATAAACATTCCTCAATATATTGATAATGGCTACCAGTCCTTACCATCATTATCAGCATAGAACTGGAACACTCTGTTAATAACCACCAGATCAAACCTTGAGTTATGGTCGGGCTACAGGAGGGAAGAGGTATCATTATCATCCACACACTGTATATGGTATTAGACATACATCAGATACTCTCTTAATGTCGATCATCTCTGATAACTTCACATTATTACGAGCATCAGATTCCTAACAGAGAGAGAGAGAAGGAGGAGGCAGGGAAGGTTAATATGTACAATATATTGGATTGTGACTCTAACTTTCTCTCCTTTTGCTTTGAAATATTTCAAGTCTTCACCATCAAACACAACCCAGCGCCTTTGATAGGGTTTGTCATTCCTCTTACTAACAATAAACAACAACAAACAACAATAAACAGCAACAAACAACAATGGCTTACCCTCCTTTCTTAAACAAGTATCCTTCTTTAGTAGGTGGGACCTGCCAATAATAAACAAATTAAAATACACAAATACTGGCAGACACAAATAATGAAATTATACACATACTATAGTAAATTCAAATGAGCAGGTGCTGCTACTATTACTACTGGCCTGTGTCATGATAGTGTTGTGTCCTTTATTAAAGACACAACTTTACAATAATCACATAAATAGAATCAACAAGAACATTGACCCATCTCTCTCTCTCTCTCTCTCTTTTCACACAGCTGCTGTGGAACAATAAATAAAAAGAGGTGACAAGTACTCATATAATAAACAAAGAATACAATCTCATTCAGTTGTACACAAACACCACACACTCCAATGAATGCTGGAATGTAAGTGTAGGTACACACACACACTCACTCAGTGAGTGACTGATATATCATGAGGGCATGTACTGAGTATGTGTTTATGAGTGAGCCCATTTGTAGCTATGAATACAGTAAACAGTATCAAGGCAATGATTTGAATTCCAGCTGCTTATAGAGGAGAGGAGACGGTGAGCCTCATATTGATCATCAGTTGTTGTGTTAGAATTGGCCAGAGAAGAGCTAACCAGTTAATTATTAATTACTCACAAGACGTGTTTTCAAACAACGACTGACACTGACCACAGAAACATGTTCATGTCATGTTATAGTACGACCCACGATAGCCTCATCACTAGAAAGGGTATTTAAACAGCTGACTGGCTACATTGTAGCATGATTCCAGTCCAAGGGAGTATATTTTGAAAAAAATTTTGGAAGGAACTTAAAGTTACTGTACCAGCTAATCCAATAGCATATCAATAATAATACAATTAAGAAGAGTGCCATAATTAGTAGACTATTAGTAACGGAGTTAGCACAATTTGGTAACAAATGATAATATAATGAGAATCATAAGATGTACATGTACTTGTAATTAATAATAATTATTGATGTACTAAAATGGAAAACCCCTCCATCCTCTAATGCACATATTTCAAATATTTGGGACATTTTTGGAATATTTCAAAGGAAGGGTTGATAGGGTATTACATAAGAGACACAAAATAATAATAACAACAAGTACTAGTATGCTAACTATAGAGCTGTTATTGTGTGAATAAAGAGTTAAAAATAATAAACAAAATAATTTTAATAGGACAAGTTAATAAGAGCTTGTTTTACTGTTGATGGAACAAAAAACAATAAGAAATGACAATAACAACAACACAAGATACTGACACACTCCAGCAGTTGTAATGGAGTTCAGTTGTATTTTATCATAAATATTGGACAACACTTCAATAGTACCAAAATTACAATGTTCCAGCAATACTGTAGTACTAGTAAGAATGAGCAAGTATAAGATATAACGATTAAAAGAATAGGATACAGTACAGAGCAAGGTCATGAGGTATACAAGTACACGTACATGAGCTATCACAAAGGAAGAGAGAGTACACAGGGTAAGTGTAGACAATATTAGATCATCAGAAACCATTTAACTAATAATTATAATGAAGCACAACACAGTATCCCATGATGATATCAGGAGACACATCCTCTTATCACTGCCAACAGAGAGAGATAAGGAGAGAGAGAGAGAGAGAGAGAGAGAGAGAGGGAGAGGGGGGGGGAGAAAGAAGAGGTACATGTACTGTCACATATCAAACTGCAAGGTCTCTACATGTACCCGATTATGATCCAAAGGCTGTGTAGTGCTGATACAAGTGTAAGGCTTTTGCTATGGCAACATGTAATCTGAGCTCACCAGCAGCTGCTAGTAATATACTGTATTAGCGGATTTAGTGAAAATTAATGTTTGATGTACAAGTATTTAGCAAGTTTTAATTAATATCCTGTCCTTACTAATGGAGGAGAATGTGTACAGTAAGACACTAAACAAGTGGAGGGAAAGAGACAGAGAGTAGACACATAATTAAAATAATGGAGACACAATAGTTCCAATGGACAGACATAAACTTAAAAATTTAAAAATAAAAAGACCAACAAAGACACTGTACAGTGTATTTATATCAGAGGGTATTACATTAACAAGTACTACAACCTCCATATTAGCATACATTAGATACTGTATTTATATTAGTATACATTAGATAAGAGGTACTACTCACACATTGGGACGGCTCTATCGCTAAATTAAAAACAGACACCGAAGCAGGTGAAGATCCTTTTAATGGAGAAGGACTGGAATTAAGAGAAGGAGGACAGCTGAGGTTAGTCATGCTGAAAGCAGGAGTCATTTTAACCGCCAAATTACAATCACTCAAACCGTTGGGTTTCTTCCGAGTAATGATCGGAGAGATACCTCCATAATCAACAGTGTCATGACGATCGGACTTTAACCGCCTAGGGGGAGAGGC
>NW_003546821.1:46403-51706 GCF_000090795.2 Amphimedon queenslandica
AGCTTTGTAGGACTATGTGTGACAAGATACCTTTGAAAGATCTGCTTCACTACATGGAACCCGAGAGTTCATTAATGTTGGAGATTTTGGGAAATTAATTTCTCAGTAATGTAAGTTGATTATTTTAGTGCCTTCTTAATTTATGGCTCTTTAGGTGTCTTAAGTTACAAAACATGAAGTGTCTTACTTGTGGAACATTGGTAGACTATGATGAAGAAAACAATTATAATCTTTTTTTGGTTTTAATAATAATTCCAAATCATTTTTAATTAATAATGAATAATAATTAAGTATTAATTAAGCATAACAGGAAGTACGTCATAATGAGGCTTAATGAATATCGTTATCGTTGTCGAATCAGGTCTGGCACAGGCATAAATCGTGGCTGATTCGTCAATATCGGATCAGGACATTGCCCCAAATCCTCGGTCCAGGCTCGATCATCAGTAATGATTCAGGCCTGTATCAGGACTGGTCCATGTTCCAACTCTTGGGCGTGTAGCTAGAAGTACAAGATGAGTCTTTCTGAGAAACTGGGACCGTCCAGAGCTAAGGAACTAGCCGCCTTCCTTCTCAAGGTAGAGTTCCCAGCTCCTACGAGAAGAATAATGGAACCATTACTGGAAATGGTGAGAAACATTAACCAGCCTGTCTGGAGGTGTGTGTGTGTGTGTGTGTGTGTGTGTATAAGTAATGTAATACCTGAGGACTGAGATATCTGCTTGAGGTGAAGCTGAGGGCAGATATCAAAGGACTCAGGCATTACATTACTGATACTCACCTCCAGACACACACACACTGGTTCTAGTAATGTACTGAACGTGAAGTACATGTAATTATTATAACAAGTCGAGTGAGGAATGTCCATTGATAATTTGAGAGTAAACTGATAATAATGATAATTTAATTTATACAGTGTTCCACAACAGTATACTGAAAATTTACCAATAATATACTGCTACTCTAATTTCTATTTTTAGTTGGTTGGAGGGCAATCATTTGATTTGTCCCAGAATTACCTTATAAGGGAACCGGCTGCACTGTTACTATTAATAGAACTGATACCATCACTCTCCGAAGAGCTGCAGGTAAATATAAATAATTAATAAATTTAATTTTTATTTTTTTAATCATTTTTAGCTTGACTTATGGAGCACTCTTGGTGCTATGTTGCATCAGTGTCTTCACAACATTAGCAGCTGTCATAATATCGGAATGACTGAGAAGTGTTTGGACTATTTAGCAAAAACTAAAAACCCAAAAATAGCGAGTAAGAACCTCTCCTAATGGACACTCTCTATAGCGTACACCTTTATTTAACGGACAGCATCTATCATAATGTTATTGTTTTGTAGATCACATTGGGTCTGTCCTTGAACTATTGTCTGGTTACAGTTTAAGTGTCAAACACTTGAAGTCAATCCTATCATATTTATATAATGGACAGTCTGACACCACATGGGTAAACAATAAACAACAACAATGATGATGATGATGATATTTTTCATCTCTTTTTCATATTAGGCTCCTCACTCAGTATTATTAATTAGTTTATTGAATAACGTTACTATTAATAGAACACCTGATGCTTTCTTTAGCTTCTCTGGTGGCCACGGATCAGTAAGTAATAAATAAATACTAATAACTATTAATAACTAATAATAACTATTAATAACTATTAATAACTATTAATACCTATTATTATTTTTAGGTGTTTGCATTGCCTCCAGTGTCTAAATGGCCTACACAGACTGGGTTTACTGTATCAATGTGGATAAGATCAGAACAAACTTATGATTCACAGAGAGACTATTACAAACCAATCCTCTACTGGTAGGGGGCGTGTACATGTACATGTATATTATTGAAAGTGATCAATATTAGGAGCTAGTTATTAATGGTTATTAATAGGTTTCGTAGTGGGCGTGGTTCTGGTTATTCGGCTCATTTTGTTGGTAGTACGTTGGTACTGGAGACTGTTGGTAAACAGATCAAGAAACCTCAGACACACCCAGTGGACCACGTCTTTCATTCATTTCAAGTAATCACTTTAATTAAATGTGTGGGTGGTAATTACTTTAATTGTATTGTTATTACTGAGCTGAGTCTGAATTCATTTTGGGAAACTATTGACATGGTTTTTTCTAAAAAATAATTCCGAAATCACCCCAAATTTTTATTACATTTTCTGATACATATTGATGTACTTATGCTGTGTAGAAAGTTTGAGCCGATTCCGGCTTCAATTATTAGTATTATTATTATTATTATTATTATTATTATTATTATTATTATTATTATTATTATTATTATTATTATTATATTTAGTGGTACATGGTGACTGTGGTGTACACTGCTCATCGGCTGAGATCCAGTGAGGTCCAATGTTACGTTGATGGAGTTCTGTCATTAACTGCTGAAGTAACACTACCTTTACAAGAAGAAGTAAGACGTGTATATACAAGATATTATTATTATTATTTTATATTCTATTTTAGATTTATGATAAATGTTTCCTCGGTGGCAATCACGTGGCTACTCCAGACTCAGTGTTTCAAGGTCAAATGGCTGCCCTCTACATATGGAGGGTCCCTCTCAGTAGAGACTCCATTGCTTCACTTTACAAACTAGGATCCAACTATAGGGTATGCTACTGATATTTTGAATGCTTGCCCTGTCAATTTTTGTACAGAGTCAGTTCAAATTTGAAGCCGAGGTTGATATGCCATTAACAATGAAGGAACAAAAAGTAAATAAAACAATTAATAAATGTTAAATATATCTTATTATTATATTAATAGTTATTGTTTGATGGCTCATTGTCCAATTCATTAATCATTTCATATAATGCTAAAGCAGTTGATGGTCAGTTGTGTCTTGAAGCTTCACCAACTGAAGGACACAGTTCAGTGTTTGCTCACTCACCTCATGCCACTATGCTTGAGGTAGGTATCATGTGACTATCATGTGATTATCATGTGACCTTTATTAATGAAGGGGGTGGAGCCAGTCGTCACTACATCAATACACAGTGCCCTTCATTCATTAGGAGGAATACAAGTATTGGAATGCTAATTTTTGGTGTTTTTATGATTATTTTTTAAAATTCTAAAGGCGTTGTTCCCATTGTTTTCTCAACTGGATACAGAGCAGCTGGTGACATTGAAAGGGAAAACTGTCATTGATTATTCACTAAGGTATATCAGCTGTATTTTATAAATTTTCACTGCCTTTTTTCTCCCAATGTCTTCTAGTGTTAAATTATTGTCATTAGTTTTTGAATTAGCTCGTAACTCAACCACTTACATGTACCAGCTGGTACAAATGAGCTCACTAATACCTCATCTACTCGGAAAAGTGCGGGAGAATAAAACACACATACACAGCTGCTAATAATTAATGATATTTTTTAATAATTTGTTATTGTTGTTGTTGTTATTATTATTATTGTTGTTGTTTGTAGGTATCTCCATTACATTTAAGTGGAGACTTGCTTTCTGTCATTTTTGATTTCTTACGTTATCTATCAAAGTCTCCATATTCTGAAGAGCTCATCCAACCATTAGTAGTGCAGCTCCTGTTTAATGCTAGTCTCTGGATCAGGGCCAGTAAGAAGGTAAGAGTATACTATTAATATACTGTTAATATACAGTAATATACTGAGAGTGTGCAGGGAATATACTGAGTTGCGATATAAAAACCTACACCTGCAGTTTGACTAACAATGTATTAACTTACCAGTATCATCAATCCTCATGATAACCTCTGTAGCTCTTTATAAAAATAAAGTGATGTAGACATTAATTTCATATTATTAGTAGTGTAAGGTCTTGCTGTTCTTCTCTTCATAATGTCTGAGAGTGCTCCTCTATTAAGCTCATCATCAGTTACTAGTAGATGTCCTTCTTATCTTTTCCAGTTCATTCACTCCAAGGGAGCACTACTGGTGCTATTCTGGGACTTCATGATATCATTTAGTCAGAATTTATTTGTAGTTATTGCTTTATCTTTTGCTGCCTTTAGGGATGATTATTATATCATGGTATTGGTGATTTCCCTTATTTCCTTTATTGCTGGATATTTTGGAGATTTCTTAGTGAACAGATATAAAATTGTTCTGGTTGGATCATATTTAATATTTATTTCAATAATTTCTTTTATAATTATCTCAATTCTTTTACCAACATATAAATACCTGCTGTTGGTACTATATACATTATCATGGATCATTTTCACAATTGTACGTGTTACTCTGTTACCATTCAATATTGATCAGCTCATTGGATCATCAAGTGATGAGCTAACTGCAGTACTACACTGGCATAATATAGGACCTATCATTGCTATTGCTGTTGCTGTTGCAATTTACTCATTTAATATAACAATACTACCTATATTACTAGCTAGTGTTGTCTGTGTATCTACAGTGCTAGTCAGTCACAGTCTCTTCAATGGTTATCTTGATACTACTCCAGTGAATACAGTTAATCCGCTCAAACTGATAGTTAGAGTATTGTGTTATGCCAGGAAGCACAAGTATCCTGAGAATCGTAGTGCTCTGACCTACTGGGAGGAAGAGGCTCCTTCAAGACTAGACCTGGGTAAGGATAAATATGGTGGACCATTCACAGAGGAAGAGGTAGAAGATGTGAAGACTGTTCTTAGATTAATACCACTGGTGATTGTTTGTACTGTGGTATCAGCATTTTATGAAAAAAATCCTGTAGGACTAAGGCTTCAAGCATATGGATGCAGTTACCCTGATAGCTTTGACTTATCATTTTGTGTAACGTATGTGTCTATCATTTTCCTCCATCAGTTTCTGGTATATCCGTGTTTTTATAAGTACATTCCTAGTATGCTGAAGAGAATAGGAATGGGTCTGCTACTAATATTCCTTGTTAATATTCTTAGCACTGGACTAGCAGTCATTGGTAATTATCAGTTTGGACAAATTTTTGACTGTCTCACTGCTTTAGATGTTAATTCATCAACTACTCATCATCAGTGGATTATCTTAATTGATATCATTGATGCAGTTATTTGGTATATTTACAGTGTTGTACTGATTGAGTTTATACTTGCTCAGTGTCCTAAATCAATGAGGGGAACTATGATAGGATTGTGGTTCTGTATCTGGGGTTTGAGGAACACCGTTCAATTTGCATTATTACTTCCATTTCTTCATTACATGAGTCCAGAGGTTGCATTGCGCCGTGGATTTTATTACCTTCTTACCCAGGCCATTGTATCCTTATTACTTTTTCCTTATTTATATATTTCTTGCTAAAAGATACAAGTTA
>NW_003546821.1:53631-54879 GCF_000090795.2 Amphimedon queenslandica
AATGAAGACAGTCTGCTAAAGGAAGACTCAATGAAGCTTCAGTTGTTAACATACATCAATACACTTTGTACTCAAAACAATAAGAACTGTCTGTTAGTAGAGAGATATACAATAATAATAATAATAATAATAATAATAATAATAATAATAATAATGATATACTTTATGTTACTTTGCAGGGCAGTACTCAAGATTGCTGACTGGAAGGAGTTGTTACTTAAGTTTTGCAATGATAATGAAGGTGCAATAATTATAATTAAACCTCTCTCCCTTTCCTCCATCTTGGCTCATCCTCCTCTTTATATCACAGATTCTGACAGTCTCCAGTCATTGCTCTATCAGTTGTTCCATACTCTATTGATGTATGCTATGAAAGAAGAGGAAGAAGGATGGAGACTATGGACACAGCTAGCTGCTACCATTCACTCATTTGTAAGCTAAAATAATAATGATAATGCTAATATTAGTAAATTATTATTGTCAGGAGCCCCTATTATTATTTATTAGTCATCTATTTTTGTAGAGGGTAAAGAAAGGTCTAGCTACCCACAGGCACTTGTCATCTTCAGTTAAACCAGTTGAAGGTGGGGAGCCACCAGCTGGTAAAACTGACAGTCAGTCATCACTCACTCCTCTATCAGTGAGAGCTTTGCAGAGACCAAGAACTGCTTCTAGATCAAAGTAAATAATGATAATAATAATAATGAAACTGTAGTATTTATAATAATGATAATATTTATATTAATTATTTGTTATTTGTTTAGAGTAACAGATGATGATTCTGAGTTAGAGTCACAGTCAGAAATATCATTATCGGATTTTAACACAGCCAGTACTACTGGCCTTGAGATAACTGGAGCAGAATCAACACAACCAATATCACCTCTTGTGGAATCAACACTAACTGCTAACACTGCTGATACTAACACTGATATTAACACTGATGCTAACACTGATACTAACACTGATTCTAAGACTGATACTAAGACTGATACTAACATTACAGTGATGGCTCCTAAGCCTCATCAGTTACATGGGAAGAAGAAGTATCCAAAGTTTGTCTGGTCAGTGGATCACTGGCACCTGTTCAAACAAATATTGAACTCAATTCAAGATATAATTGATAAATGGAATGAGTACGTTATTAACTAATTATTAATTATTATTATTAATTGCTTCCTTATATAGTAAGTCACTAACTGAACGAGCTAATACTAACCTGATTCAAAACACAGTTCAACTATTAGT
>NW_003546821.1:55907-56996 GCF_000090795.2 Amphimedon queenslandica
TCCAATGGTTCCCAGTCCCCTCAGCTGTCCCTGGAGTTAGGGTCCCTCCCTCTTGAAGACCCTTCTTCTCCTCCTCCTCCCCTCACTCCTGATACCCTGAGGTTCTCTCGTAGTGATAGTTTTGGCAGTTCAGTTGCTTCAGCTTCAGACCTTAAGGAAGTACCCCCGGGGGATAAGCCAATGCAGTTCTTTGGAGCTGAGGGTGTGCTCCACCCACCAACTACAGTACCTCTTAGCCAGGCTGTTGACGTCTCCGAACAAGTAAGTACTACATGTGTACATGTATATGGACATTATTAGTATGTACACGTACAGTATGTGTACATGTTCTTTTAATTGTGTGCACTAGTTTTAGTTTTCTGATGTATTGTAATTTTAAAGGTACCTGTTAAGTGTATTATTATTATAATTTTCATTAGGTGAGTGTTAGTCTCCGATTGGCCGGAGGGTGTTTATGTCAGGTGCTGGTTGATCACAAGTCAATTCTCAGTAAAGTACTGACGACTGTTGATGGGAGAAACCTTCTAAGTGAAGGTATTGTTGTCCTTGTTCTTGTTGCTTGTTCATTTATTTATTTCCAGCTGCTCTGAAACTAGCAGAAGCTAACAGTACTGTTGAAATTACAATGTTACTGTGCTCTCAGGTGTAATATTAATATTTATTTATTTATTTATTTATTAATTAGGAGTGGCAGACATCTTTACAGAAAACAGCTGCTAAATATTTCTCATCATTAATCACAGAAGGACGGTAATCAATTACTTTTAAACAACATGTTAAAGATGCTTGTCCTGTTATTTCTCTCTTTCAGTCACATTACTCATATCTCTGAGTCTTTCATTCGTACTCTGGCAATGAACGTATCACAAAGTATCAAATCAAATCAAGAAATATCAACTAATGTATTCACAAAATATGAAGTAATAATAATAATTAATATATGACTATTATTATTATTATTATTAATTGCTAGGAGGGGCTATCATTATTCATTAGTGACATTATTAAGGATACTCTGGTTGATCGCAAGATGAAGAAAGCTGAGTTACTGAGACACGCTCAAACTGCTGAAGCATTGTGGAGAAAAGT
>NW_003546822.1:0-4863 GCF_000090795.2 Amphimedon queenslandica
ACTTTAGTGACAGTTTTCATTCAGTCACAGCACTTCCTATTGTCAATGCTATTGACAGTGTTAGTTATTGTGCTGTCTTTGAGTCATTGTTTTGGTGGAGTTTACAAGAAAAGAATGAACAATGTATTTGAAGTTTGGTTCTTGTTTAACTTATGTATCATGGTTGGTCTATCTGTAGCTCTTAATGAAGATAGTAAAGTATTGATCTGGTACAATACTTGTTTATCTGTTTTTATTTTCAGTTTTATTTTGATTGTCGTTTATCATCTTTACCTGCAGTTATCACATATGAAACGTTATGATGCTCTAATTAAGAAGTTATTCAAGAAACGAGATGAAGATGATGATCCTTTTTTAGATGTAATGGAATCATTTATTAAAACTGTTGATCAACAAAGGGGAGAAATTGTGCCAAGTTCTACTGATGTCAAACTCAGTACTAGTCGTGAATCAGTTGTTGATTTGTTTTAAGTGTTTAAATATTAGCTATTTTAGTTTCATTAATGCATTTCTATATATTGCTATTTAGAAAGTTGAGTTCTAAGTCCAGTCTCATGTTTGCTTACACATGTACATTAAGTTACATTCTTTTTCTCTCATTTCATTTTTATTAAGTTTCATTTGTATGACTGATAAATACATAATAGTGTCAAGTATATTGCAGCATGTATGGCAGGAAATGCATCACTAGTTGATGGTAACAATACCACTATATATATATGCCTTAATTAAGTATTACTTTCACATTCAACCCATGACTTGTACAGTATATTCAGTAGTACAATTTATGGAATAAACTATAAAGAATGACGCATAGATAGATCTAATCTGAGCTAGCTATCACAATAACTATTTACCACATTTCCATATTTAGAGAATGTTGAGTATAAGTTATCACTTCACCACAGTTCGACTACTCAATGCAACAGGAATTGAGGGAATAGCCCGAGACTAATTCTGTTGACATGTTTAATATGCATCCACATAACCTACAACCACAAAAAAGCATGGGGCATGCATGAATTACAACTCATTATATAATAATAATCTCTTCACTGCGTGAGTCCATTTTACTGGTCAGTACAGACAGTACCTATGTCTCTCAACATTGCAGTGAGAAATAAACCAGCAGATACATGTCATAATGAATATTATTATCAATAATAATTATAGTGCTATTAATTTTGTGAGTATTAAAGAGAAAAATAAGAAGAGAGGAACTAAAAGCAGAGGATTATTATTGTTGTTTTTATTATTGTCATTTGTTTGTTCGTCTTCACTAACATTATAAAAAAACAATATGCATTACATACATAAGTATTATATAACCTTGGATAACCAGGGCATGCATGAACCATGAGCAACCATAACTACTGATAGCTATGCATATCCATACATAGTCATTAATACAAACAGACAGGCCTTATAAAATACAATGCCTTTATGGTCCATAAACATGGATAAACTATGTTTGATCATCGGCTAACTGATAAGCAACTATCCATAGCTATGACTGATGTATGGAGATAATTTAAATGAGTTATATACTAGAGGCATAAGACTGTATTGGAGCTATTACAAAAACTTTTGCAATTTCATGACCAGAGACGGCTGAGTAGCCCATACCAATGCTGGTAATGTTTATACACCCACGTAACCAGATAGATAATGCAACACCATATCAACATAATGGCATGTACTTAGTTTTGAATTAATATCTATAAGTCATCAGCCCATGATTTTTAGTATAATATCACCTTTCACACAATGTCTAGTCATTCAAGACTGTTTTGTGTGTGGTAAACCATTGGAAACTGTCATCAAATTTAGTGTATGCAGGCTTTCATATTGCTGTGTTCTTGATTGTAATAATTAGTTTCTAAGGTTATGTATTGTTGTGTAATCATTGTCAGCCACTTCCTGCACATGTCCTAATTATAATCAGTGTGCATTTAAGCAAGATGTGCTTTTGATTTAAGTGAATGCATTTTGATTTTTCAGTTGTTGTTAAGTTTTTGCTCATAATACTCAGCCTACTTTCTTAAATTACAACAGTATGTCTCTCCTGTTAGTGGTTGTTCTCTTATTCTTCAGTAGCTCCTGCAGTGTCTCCTCTGGTCAGTATTATGTGTCTGATGACTGCAGTTCAGTTACTCAGTCACCTTGTAATCCTTTATCAGTGTATGCTAGGCATATGTCTAAATACAAGAATACTATCTTCTACTTCATTGGAAACAGTAGCATCAGCAATCATGGTATTAAGATTATTGCAGTAAGGAATGTCACTCTACATGGACTTGATCAGTCATCTCATTTGTACTGTTACAACAGAAGTTCAATTTTAGTCCATGACAGCAGTCACATCAATATGTCCAACTTAACAGTACATTCCTGCTCAGTCACAATTAGGTTGTCCAACAATATTACAATAACTAATTCTTCCTTTATCACAGAGGCAGTCCATTTTAGCATCAAATTAATTAATGCATTTGATGTTAAGGTATTGTCATCAATTTTTATTGGCTATGTTGTCAGTATTAAGTATGACCCTCTTCCAGTATGCAGCAATGAACTACCCCATTACTCATTGATACTGACTAATGTCATCTTGAATAAACACCGTAGAATGGTACTAATTATCAAACACGGTACCTCATACAATTTATCAATCACCATTGATCATGCTGACTTTAGCAATTATTTAGCCAGCCCTTCCTTTATTTTAAGTGATAGTCTTTGTTATATTTTTGTTACCAAAACATCATTTCATCATAATAAACAAAGATTTGTTCATGGATGTGATGTAAGCATTGCTTTTCAAAAGAGAAATACAATGGATTGCAAATATTCTGATGTTCAATTAACTTCTACTATTGTATTTGAAGACAGTCAATTTTATCATACTGCAAGGGGTCTGAACATCAAGAGTGACATGGACTTAAATGGGACAATTAAATATCACTTCATTATTAGATCATGTCTGATATATGACAATACATATGAAGGATTATTCATTGATGGAACATATTTGAGATCCACTCAGATTGATATAATAAATACTGAACTTAATAGAAATGGAGGAAATAAGATAATGAACAGTTTATGTAATACTATTAGTCTCAGTAATGTTACTGTTGCTAACAGTACCTCAACAGGATTGATATTTAAAACAGCAATAGTAACAATTAAAAATAACTTAATGTTCAAGAGCAATACTGGAGTAGTTGGAGGAGGATTAGCAATAAATGACTCATCACTATTAATAGTAACATCATCAGCTAACTTGGAGTTTATTGATAATCATGCTTCTTATAAAGGTGGAGGGATATATGTAGAACAGTCTACAAGTAGCGACATAAAAGTAATGGCACCAAATATACCTCTTACATTAATAAATAATACGGCTGGACTAGTTGGTGGTGATATGTATGGATATTTGGTGCACGAGTATCAGTTTAAATTGACAAACCCAGAGATAAGTTCAACAAGTGATGCAGTATCAGTATTGTTTTGCGACCCCATCAGAAAAAAAATTCATCACATTTACCCAGGCCAAACATTAAAATTTTACGTGACTTTCTTGGGACACAGCTACTTTGGAACAAAGTCTTCCACTGATGGCATACTAGAATTGTATTGGAAATCCAGTCATGATACCACCTTCACACTGGTCAGTCAAAAATATGCTCCCAATGCTACTTGTTCATTGATTGAATACACACTGAATCTTACTCAAACGACAAAATTTAACATTAGTTTGTTAGTATATAATAGCCATTATTCTGTACCTTTTGATTATATTATTATTGGGTGTCCTATTGGTTTTAGTACAGATAAGTCACAAGGCTCCTGTACTTGCAGTCAAAGTGTTTCAAGAGAGAATGTCACATGTGATATAAATAGTCTAAACATTGCACACAATGGTCTACTGTGGATTGGAACATATCATACCAGTACACCTTTCAATGCTAATGCAACCAATCCTAATGCATGCATTATCAATGAGGACTGTCTCCTCTATTGTTCTCCTGATCCTGTTACCTTTCAGTTGAATGACACTCATACTCAATGTGTGGATAACAGAGGACACAGAATGTGTGGATCATGTAGAGAGGGATACAGTCTACTAATGGGATCAAACAAGTGTGGACAATGTCATAATAATTACATGATGATAGCTTGGATTGCTCTGTTTGCAGTGATGGGTGTACTACTTGTGGTTCTACTGATTGCTCTCAATTTAACAGTATCAGTGGGTACACTCAATGGTCTACTATTTTATGCTAACATTGTTAAATTATACCAACCAGTCTTTTCAAGGAAAGGAGCATTACCAGTCTTGAGTCAAGTCATATCATGGATTAACTTAGACTTTGGGTTTGAGATATGTTTTTACAATGGTATGGATAGTTATGCTAAACAATGGCTCCAGTTTGCTTTCCCCCTCTACCTGTGGATCATTATCATTATCATTATACAATTGTGTAGGAGATATGGTAAGATATCAAGACTGATGGGGTCTCATACTGTTCCTGTTCTATCTACACTCTTCCTTCTCTCATATACTAAACTAGTACGTACTATTGTTATTGTGCTACACAAGCGTGAGGTAACTCTTCACTGTACAAATGAGTCAGTAAGATCAGTTAGTTTATGGTATGAGGATCCTAATGTAGAATATGCTAAAGGGAAGCATGCTGGACTATTTGGATTTGCCCTATTGATGTCTGTTTTCTTTGTCATACCATACACACTGTTCCTTTTATGTCATCCAGTACTTGAGAAGTATTTGTCCCATTTTAAACTGTTTAAGAGCTGGAGTCATTTCAAGCCTATTATTGATGCTTATAGTGGTCCAATGAA
>NW_003546822.1:6005-9725 GCF_000090795.2 Amphimedon queenslandica
GCCATTTTTTGGAAGAAAACTATGGGCTATAGCCTTATGTATTTTTTAAAAATTGGCCAAATTCTTAAAATGGCCATAACTCAAAAAATATTTGTCGGAATCAGCTCAAACTTTTTACACAATATAAGGACATTAATATGCATCAAAAAATTTAATAAAAATTTGGAGTGATATTGGAGCCATTTTTTGGAAGAAAACTATGGGCTATAGCCTTATGTATTTTTTTAAAATTGGCCAAATTCTTAAAATGGCCATAACTCAAAAAATATTTGTCGGAATCAGCTCAAACTTTTTATGACATTAATATGCATCAAAAAATTTAATAAAAATTTGGAGTGATATTGGAGCCATTTTTTGGAAGAAAACTATGGGCTATAGCCTTATGTATTTTTTAAAAATTGGCCAAATTCTTAAAATGGCCATAACTCAAAAAATATTTGTCGGAATCAGCTCAAACTTTTTACACAATATAAGGACATTAATATGCATCAAAAAATTTAATAAAAATTTGGAGTGATATTGGAGCCATTTTTTGGAAGAAACTATGGGCTATAGCCTTATGTATTTTTCAAAAATTGGCCAAATTCTTAAAATGGCCATAGCTTGAAAAGTATTTGTCGGAATCAGCTCAAATTTTCTACACAACATAAGGACATCAATATGAATCAAATAGTGTAATAAAAATTTGGGGTGATTTTGGAGCCATTTTTCACAAAAACCTTTTTTCAAAAATTGATCGATTTCTTAAAATTGCCACAACCCAAAAAATATTTGGCTGAATTAGGCCAAACTTTCTACACAGCATGAGGACATCAATAATTAAATACATGTATGCATCAGAAAACATAATAAAATGGGGGATGATTCCAAAGCCATTTTTTGTATTTTTTAAAAACTGGCTCAATTCATAAAATAGTCATAACTTGAAAAATATTATTCAGAACCAGCTCAATTTTTTACACAGCATAAGGACATTAATATGTTTCAGAAAATGTAATAAAAATTGGGGATAATATTAGTGGTGCATGCCTCTTTTTCAACTATGAGAGGTTAGACAGAAAATGGCCTATACTTTCAAAATGATTGTAAATCCAAACATTAAGTTAAAATACACTCAAACTTTTTACACAGGATAAGGACATTAATATGCATCAAAAAATGTAATAAAAATTTGGAGCGATTTTGGGGTCATTTTTCACAAAAACCATGGGCCATATATAACCGTGAGCTTTTTTGAAAATCGGCTGATTTTAAAAATAATTCTAATAACTCAAAAAAGTTGGAATAAGTTTAAACTTTTTTTACAGAGCATAAGGGCAGCAATATGTATTTAAAATGTACTAAAAAATTGGGGTAATTTTTGAGCCATTTTTTGGGAGAAAAGTGAGCTATATAGCCTTTGTTTTGTTTCAAAAATTGACTGATTTAAAAAATGCTAATAACTCAAAAAATTTTTGTCAGATTGGCTCAAACTTTCTACACAGCATAAGGACATCAATATGCATCAAAATTATAATAAAATTTAGAGAACCATTTTTGGAAAAAAACCATGGGCTTTGCTATTTTATATAAAATTAGCTAAGTTTTTAAAATGCTCAAATGAAGATATTTCTCTCTCATTTTCCTACATATACTATAAGGTGACACAATAAACATATGCTACTTGTGCAGAACTAACGCTAGCATTAATAGTGTGTGTACAATTTTTATCCTTTTTATTATGGCCTGCAAGGGTATAAGATGATTGTTAATCTACACATTGGAAATGATGATCAAAAAATGTATACCAGTAGTTAAAGCAGAAGGTTATGCATAAAGTCAATTTTTCCTCCACTCTATACCAATTTACTTTTATCAAAATAATAATTAAATTGCAGCAAAAAATAGTCACTAAAGCAGCAAAAGTAACAGAGTACTTATTTATAAAGTTCAATAAAATTAACTAGTTTCTTATCCCTACCAGCCCAACCTCTAACACTTGTATTCCCAACAGTGGAAGTTTGCAGGAGTTACTGGATGCTAATAAAGTATCAACCATTACATTAATAATAATAAACACAATAATTATACTTACATATTCATAATCTGGAGACTGAATGTAAGCTATGCGAAGACATGTCCCCCAGTTCTTCATGCATGTCACATCCAATTCTTGACCATCACACTTTGTACAGGAATCTCCTCCTTTTGGATGAGGTTCAATTGTAGGAGAATAATAATAAGCTTGACAGCTTGATAGCCTGCAACCTCCTGGACAATTATTGTTTGGTTCTGGGAAAGGTGACCTAAATAAACAAATTGTTGTTATTAATAATTATAGAAATAATGATAATAGTCTGTACAAGGAACAATACTCACATTGAACAAACATTAAATCTGTGTAAAAGACAAAACTGAGCTGTACAAGTTGGAGGACATTCTACAAAAAAATTAACTAATAAAAACAATCATTCAATGATATTTTACCTCCACATTTATTTTCACAATCATATTGATAGTGGAAACTATTTTTATTTTGATTACATCCTCCATATGTAAATATTTCACATTGCTTGCTTGTTTTATTGTAAAAATATCTCTGGAATTTACCATTACAAGGTCCAGCATAAGGAGGAAGGTGACAATCTACAATAAGAAGTAATCAAGTGATGAATCTGTAAATTATGTACAATATTGACCTGTTAAGCATCTAATGTTAGTCGAATTCTCAGTGCAATTAGTGCATGATAATTGTCCTCTTGATTCCTGATAAGTTCCTTTATCACATGACTGGCATGGCTCAAAACCAGTTGATGAATATTGATCTTCTTTACATTGATCTAGTAATTATACAAAATGAAATACATATACGTATAAATTAAAGCACTGTTGAGAGTAGGTTACGATAATTATTATATGAGGGGTGGTCGAGAAGAAAATGTAGCATGAGGCGAAGCTGAGTGCTACATTTTGTCAAGACCGTCCCGAGTGCAATAATTCCTGCAATCTACGAATCAACAGTGCTTTGATTGATTTGTAGTGGTGCGTGGGCAGATCAAATTTCATTTCAAAAGTTGCACAGGTGGCCAGACTCAAGGGATCAGGTCTCATTTATCACTATTATTATACAGTGATTTTCCTTAAACTTGCATGATAGGCAAGCAGAAATGTGTTATGCACATGCTCTGTTGTGGTCAGGAATAAAATGGATGCACAGTGATCATGCACCAACTTAATACTGACCACAACAGAGCATGTTCATAACACATTTCTGCTTCTCTATCATGCAAGTTTAAGAAAATCACTGTAATTACATGTACATGTATAATGTGTATGTAGCTGTGGCTGTGTTTTGCCTCTATCAAAGTTTGTGGTTAACAGGAAAGCCTATATGTATTATACTCTGCAGTACTACATATTATACTCTGCAGTACTACATATTCCAATAGTGCTACATTTTCATACCATGCACATTATTAAAGTTGTAGCACTGGTGGTGCCTTTGATCTGCCCATGCACCATACTACAAATGTACTTAATGGTGAAAATCATTACCTTCAATGCAAGTTGATACATTTGATTCTTTGGTACATGTTAGGCAGAATTTGCTACCATACAGTGTCTGATAGTGTGAAACAGCACATTTCTGACATGGTTCATATCCAGTATCAGAGTATGTTCCAGGAGCACACAATGCTAGGTATAAAGAATTTAAATAAAATATTGATAATATTTAATACC
>NW_003546822.1:11042-22363 GCF_000090795.2 Amphimedon queenslandica
TAGTTTAGTGTCAGCAATTTCAAATGAAACTAAATCAAATGCTTCCATTTGTGAGGCATAAATCATTCCTTCATTCACTAGTAGTGAAAGACTTAGATTTGTTCCAATTAATGTCAATGCTTCAACTGTTGCTTCATAATTTGAATTTTCATTTTCTCTCGTGCTATTAACAGCAGATATGGAATCAAGTATATCATTTTGAACTGCAGACAGTGACAAATTGAGTTGCTCTAGATAGCTAATTATGGATCTTTGGAGGTCACAGTTACTTTTGAATATATCAGTCAATAATACTGAACTAGGGACACTTCTTCTCTTTCTTAGTGACTCTCCTATCACATTATCAATGATGTCATCATATATATTATCGTAAATTGTTTTTTTCACGAGATCATCTGTAGCTGATATATCAACTACTATTCTTACTTCATGAGTTGTCCTACGACTTGTTATTTCATAAATCACATTAAGAGGAACAATTACTGGGGTCTGTGTTTCTAACGTAACATCAAATGATACATCAGTTATTTTTATTATTGAGTTAACTTTGTCTTGTAATGCATCACGGAATGATAAGATCCTTTCATTACTGGCCTTGATTGATTGATAGCTTTTATTGGCAACTCTTTCACTTTCCTGTGCTGATTGAATTTTGCTATCAGTGGCCTTTATTTCTTCTATTGTTGAGATATTCTTTAATTGTAAAACTGCAATTTCAGAGCTGAGGTTTACAAGTTGGCTGAGAACCAGCTTGTAAAAATAGTGTCTCATATTTATGTCAAAAAGTAACTCTTCATTTTCTTCATTAAAATTTTCAATAATTTTTGTACGATTGTCATAACATTCTTCATTTTTTGCATTGCACACAGGATCTACTTCATGTACTGCACAGGATGAATCGTATTTGCAAGTTTTATTATTATAACCTTTGACAACTTTTCCAGGACATTGCCCCACCTTTAGTACAGTACCTATATGAAATATAGGTTGCCAATCAGTGTCATAAATTGTTTTTTTATTGCAACGTGGTTTTCTGGAATTCAATAAACCAATAGGTGTCCAAAAATTCACGGCTTCATCAAAGGAATTTGTACTATAAGTACATATATCTACTGGAATTTTTCTTTCCTTGTGGATAGTGACTACTTGTTGTTCATAGTAGGTACAACTTCTGGTTACTTTCATGGTAACAGGAACAAAACATAATGTGAGAACTGGCCCACTTTTACAGGCCCTTTCACACTCTGTTATTTGGCAAATACTTTCTATTGAACCAGATAATTCATCTGTTGCATTCCAATAAGTTTCCAAAGTATGATAAAGAATAGCTTCATGCAGATCCCGTTGCTCCTCAATCCTAACTTTTCTTTTCTCATTATTATCAAGAGATGTCTGGGTATCATATAGTTCATCATATAATTTTCGGAGTTTTTGCTTTAAGTTTAAAACTTGTTTGCTAGCTGATTTAAGTGCATCATTAGCAGAATCAATATGCTGAACAGCATCTTCAATTTCGTCTCTAAGCTCAGTATTGAGATAGGTTGTTAACTCACTTGTAAAATCATTTGTAAAAACAACTTGAAGCATGATTTGTAACGATTCCCATGATCTGTCAGTATTACCTCTTCCTGATACATCAGTGTTTCCAAGATAAAACAATTTAAGAGAAGATCTAAATTGGATTCCATCTTCATTAATCTGCACACGTGTCATCATTTGAGTATCAAAAAGAGAAATATTAACAAACGGTAGCACACAAAAGATATCATCATCATCAGAAAATAATATTGCCTGAAGATCAGGATATCTTGAATCAGAATTGGGCAGCATTGTAATAAAGTTTCCAATCGTAACTTCATTTTCTATTTTTGATTGTAATGTTACTGTACTTATCCTGTTAGGAATAATTCCTATATTTTGTGGATATAACGTGAGTTTAAGTGGAAGGTCACTGAATTCAAGCTCTTTAATACGAAATACTAAGCAGCTGCTAAGTATTGATACACTGTTGATATGATCAAAATTATTGAATTGAAAATGTGCCTTGACAAGACATGGCTCTGTTGATTTTAGTTGAATGTATTTACTGTAAGTACCATTAGTTTGCAATGGTGATAAATAAAGATCAATTTCAAGCCCAGGTTTTGAGTCACTGCCACAATTAGTACCTGTAAAGAATAAATACAATAAAAAAATTCAAGGGTCTTACATAGTGAAAATCTATACCTTTTGTTACATACAAGCCCACTTGGCTATTGCTTGTGGCCAAATGTAATACTGAATGCTGTTGGGCTGTGATCAAACCAGTTTTTATTTCAACATTCATTTTACCTTCAACTGTATGTGGTATCTATTAAAAAGATATAGATATAGCTAAAATTAATATGTTACTCACAGCTTGACATAATTCATAATGATCCTCAGCTTCAGTTATAGTTCCACGAAAACTAAATTGAAGTTGCAAATATTGCTCCTGAAAATCTCCAGAAATTGTCATTTCAGCTTTTAGCTTATAGTTTGGTTGCATAATAGCTGTAAAAATATTTCCATCCCAATATGTGACATTTTTTCTTGTTGATAGTCCATAATGTGATGCTTCGATTGATTTTATATCAATTTTCCAATCTTCTTGTTTTAATTCGTTAAAGATGGTGAGGTTTTGAATTTGTTTGTTTAGTTGAGGAGGAACAGAAATAAAGAGAGTTCTTTTATCACAAAGTGGATACAGAAAACAAACTGTTTCAGATGAAGCATACGATTGCTTATCATTGTTGTAGATAAATTGAAGGCCAGAGCTAGTAGTAATAACATAGTAGAGATCAGTGTTAGTTGTATCAATAGGTATATTAGGACACTCCAGTAAACTAGAAAGCTCATACTCAGGTACTATTTTTGCCAAGTAGTCACCAGTAGAGTAATAGTTTATGTTAGATTCATCATCAGCCTCAATAGTAAGATGTTGTGGTAGTATGGGTCCCATTGCTGATAGAAAAGTGTTGATCATTGATAGTCGTTTAACCATGTCACGTACATCTTCCATTCTTTGAGGAGGAGTTGAAGTACAATCAAGTGCTCTAGCACAAGGTGGACATGACAGACCAGGTCGAGTGAAATCTGTAGTAAGTCCTTCATCTGATAGTCGTAAACTCACTCCAATTATTGAAACAGGTAAAGACAGTCTACCGACAGAAACAAATATAATACCATTTGATGTATACTCGTTGTTTTGGCCCATCCATGCACATGTTGACGTAAATGTTACTGATTGCCTTGGCCTTCCAGTACAGAATCTTGTAGTTAAGTCAGTATCATGCTTGCAGCATCCTTTAGTGAGCACACCATTGCTATCACCTACTCTGAAATACTTACCAGTTGCCTTTTCATCTGAAGCAATTGTTACTCTATCATCAATAGTAGTGATTTGTTCACCTTCATTACTCACTCTTAGTTTCAATCGAATAAAATTATTTTGAGATGATTCGAGATAGAAAGTAGAGACATTGTCAGGATGCTCAATTGTGATTTGATCACTTGGAATAATAGCCACAGGAGGTTCAGTAGTAATGCTAACAGTAACAGAAGACTGAGGAGAGGCATAAATAGAAATGGGAGATGAACGCTCATTATTATTTAATAATGGTAAATCTGATATGGTAACACTAAGTGTACCACAATACTTCCCTACATACCCATCAGGACACACACAGTATGGTTCATTACTATCTGTTTTAAAGCAAGTGCCAGTTAGACAAGGACTAGGATCACAGGCAGACGTTTCTATTTAATGCCAAAATAAAATCAATGTATGACTGGAAAATATCTACATACCTTTACAATCTTTTAGTGCTGTCCAAAAAGCTACCCCGTCTGTAACAGTACACACTTGATTGTAAATAGCATCACCAGATTCAATGAAATATCCAGGAACACAACTAAAGAAGCAGGTTGAATTAACACTAGTCTGACAGGACTGAAGCTGGACACTGTTCGGTAGTGTTTGTATCTCAGGACATTTTTTTATTTGACAATCAGTGTTAGTTCCATTCCAAATGGTATCAGTGCCACATAATCTAACAGATGAACCAAACAAATCATATTCATCTTTACATGTAAATGAACATGTACTATTAACAACCACTGGATAATCTGAACACTGCATGTATCCATTAACAGGAGCAATGAGAGTAGGGCAAGGTAATGCTACAAGTGTATGAGTAAAATAAATCAATTATTATGAAACCTAACCTTCACAACTGTGGCCATTACTAGACAATGCATAACCAGCCTCTCTGTCACAGGAACAAGAATAGCTCCCAATTGTGTTATTACATGTTTGCTCACAGCCTCCATTATTAGTCAAGCATTCATTTATGTCTGAAACAAAATAATTATATTTATGTATATTATTTATACTACATTACCTTCACAAGTATGATTGTTGTGATGGAGGGAGTAGCCGGGGTGACAGGAACAAGAATATTTCCCATTTTCACAATGTAAGTTTGTACATTCATGATCACAATTATTCAAAAGTGTGTCGTTACATTCATCAACATCTATGATCAAGCATTTCAAAAAGGAAATATCAAAATTGCTAACCACCTTCACAAGAAACTCCATTGCTTGCTAGTTCACATCCTAAATCACACCCACACTTATAAGAACCTAAAGTATTTTTACATTTTTGAGCACAATTATCAGTTCCTTCTTCGCATTCATTGATATCTGAGTATGTACACATTATTATGTTAGTGTCACAAATATATATAAGTAATACATACCATCACATTTCCTGAGGTTAATTATATTGTTAGTGTAACCCTCATTACATGAGCATAAATAGTATCCTGGGTAATTGGTACAATTTTGTTCACAATCATTAAGCCTCCTTGCACATTCATCAATATCTAAATAAACATAAAATGCAACACTGAAACTCCTGAAAGATAAAATAATTATGATTAAAAGTTGATCGATTGAACTATCTGCAGAGTCAGTATAGACATAATTTAATAAATGCAGCTTACCGTATAGTGCTTTAATTTGGTGGAGTTTTATTTTGGCGATTGGCAGTTTACAAGCAGAATTGTCAATATTAAAACCGCCAATCATTAAATGCGCATGCTCAGTAATGCACGTGTACACAAAAATCGCCAAATTAAAAATCGCCAATTACAATTTTACAGCAAAATTGCCGAAATAAAGTGCCGCCAAAATAAAGTGTTATACGGTATATCCAATGTTTCCACTCAGTGCCTAGCTCTAATCTGCACCGTACTGTATAGCCAAAAAATTTCGTTAGGAATAAATTTTCGTATTTTCGTGATCACTGTTTGCCTCACAAAAAATTAAACTCCCAAAAATAAATATTAATTGAGAGGCGTGGTTAACCACACCTTAATAACAAATGTGCCCTCGTGTCACGGTCAAGCTGATGTCTCTGTTACTCTGTATTGCTAGCAAATTTAAGCATACTGCCAAGGTCAAAGATGATGATCTTCCCAATCACTGGTGTCCACACTAATTTGTAGACATGATACCCCTGACACAAGAGTCCATCTAAAACATTGAATCTACCATGTTTTAATTAAATAAGGCGTGGTCATTATTATTATTATTATTAAAATAAAATCATGAGCAGAATTTAAAATTTCTCCATAAATTTCATTATTCACAAAATTTTAAGCCTCGAAAATTTTTGGCTATTATGGTATCAATTTTCAGCATAAAAAACATTCTCGAGTATTTGCCTCAAGACTAAAAAAAATCATCAGAAATAGACCAGCCCCAGTTACCAGTAGTTTATTCTTGAGAATTCCATTTGTTATCACTGTATCACAGGCTGACACTATTTCTCACTCTGTTTTGGCCCATTTTCTCACCTCTAACCCTGAGGTCTCATGTACAGTAGCATGCATTATGGTAATACACACAATGGAATGGGTTCATTATTGTTATAAGTCATAATTTGGGCACAAGGTCCTTGTGACAACATCACAGCAGTATTTATAGCACTTCAAAAACTTAAATAAAAGGGATTCACAGTTCTCAGTTACAAATCTACATGTTTGTTACCCTGGTATTACCTATGCATCTTTTAGGATTCCATGCTGGTGTTTCATAGCCTCGTCCACAGTGGCATGTAAATGACCCTTTTGTATTGTGACAGTTTCCATTTGATCCACATGTATGACTACCGTCAGCACATTCATCCCTATCTATAATACAAAATGTGAGTTGAATCGTAAAATATTAGGTTAATATACCAATGCAGCTTCTTCCATCATATGCTAGTATATATCCATTAGGACAAGCACATCTATATGATCCTATTGTATTATGACACACTGATGGAGACTGACAATTGTCCAAGTTTTCAGCACATTCATTGATATCTATTATATTACAATACTTAATATATATCTATACATAGCCATACCAAATTGACAATAGTGTCCCCTAAAACCAGAAGGACATGAACAATAGTTAGTTCCTGAAGATCTATAACAGTTTCCACCATTAGCACATGCTGGATTACATCTTGCTACAATACACAATTATTGTTATTATTATATTTTATAAATGCATACGTGTGCAATAAGGTGAAATCCCTTGGTATCCAGGACAGCACACTGAATAGCTAGATGTGACAGTAACAGTTGAATAAGTTGTTTCTTGACTGTATGTGTATCTGTATTAGGGAGAAATTAACATTTAAAATATTACCCAATAAACCTGGTACATCTTTGCCAACCAAACCAACCACACCAGTAGCCATGTGAATGTCGATATGTTTTTGTCGTTGCCTTTACTGCTGTTTGATATCTTGTGTCATAACATCTATGAAATTTATATCGTGATAGCACATGCCGCAGCGGCCGACGTAATCATCATACTTACATTTGACAAAAAACTGAAGGATATAAAAGCAATAGTAAAACTACAACGCAACTTCCAGTTTTAAAGATCATTTCTTGAGTCTTTCTAGAGTGAACTTAGTGAAGCCAGCTTCTCCAAGTCGCACTGTGTGTTTTATTAAGCTCGGTAGATGTGTTTTAAAGCCTTTCCATCCAACTTCCGTTTGGGGGCCTGGACAAAGAGTTGATGGGATATTTATTATGAAAAATCATCACGTGAAAGCATGCAAATTATTAGCTAGCTAGTCTTGCTCAGTACTGGTTAATTCTTTAATTATCTTCTTACCACCTGCAACCTTAGCACCAGCCAACTAATGGAGAGAGAGGGGGGAGGGAGGGAGAGAGAGGGGAGA
This sequence comes from Amphimedon queenslandica, assembly GCF_000090795.2. Taxonomy (NCBI): domain Eukaryota; kingdom Metazoa; phylum Porifera; class Demospongiae; order Haplosclerida; family Niphatidae; genus Amphimedon; species Amphimedon queenslandica. Next base: position 18,313 of record NW_003546822.1, read on the forward strand.
GAGAGGGGGGAGGGAGGGAGAGAGAGGGGAGAGAGGGAGAGAGGGAGAGAGGGAGAGAGGGAGAGAGGGAGAGAGGGAGAGAGGGAGAGAGGGAGAGAGGGAGAGAGGGAGAGAGAGGGAGAGAGAGAGAGAGAGAGAGAGAGAGAGAGAGAGAGAGAGAGAGAGAGAGAGAGAGAGAGAGAGAGAGAGAGAGAGAGGGAGAGAGAGAGAGAGAGAGAGAGAGGGAGGGAAAGAAGAAATAAAAATGAATAAAGGAGGATGAAAACAGAAAAGAAATAGCGGGATAGAAAGAGAATGAAGAAAGGAAAACATATCCTACATGCAATGATTCACATGGCCTAGTATCATCATCAATTCTCCGTCATTCCATTTTAGTTGATTCTTTTTGAAATTGTTGCATTGTCCGTTGAATGTCTTCAAGTTTCACTTGTTTGTTCATTGATGCCATTGCCTTTAATGTCCTTTGTCATAGCAACCTGGGACTGCATTGCCTACAATATCACATGAAAATCACATGACAAGATATTAGCATGTGCATATTAACTATTACATAAAACAAAAGATTGCGCTAATTGAGTAAGCATATTGGATGCTTACATAATTATTGTGTTGCATGCAAGCAAGACATTTTTGAAAACCTAAATGGTTCAATAATACTATCCCACAAATAAACCACGAAATAAACTAGGAGGACCTAATGTACAATGTAGGGAGGGCTTTATTATTATAATGGGGAGGAAAAGTAGCAAGGTACAATGCACCTCAATAGAAAGGCAGGGCTTTCACATGACCTTGAATAAAATGCATACATCATAAGCACCTACCAGTGACATTAATAACAGTAACACTTTTTTTAAATTGTGCACAACAAAACATATAGATATAAATAGATACAGATAGACAAAACACAGAAACACAATGATAAGTACATGTATAAAGCTGCACATGTGCGAAGGCTATACATGTATATCCAGCTACTAGTATTGTACATGTACTCTGATTTCATGTGGAATATGCATGTATGAAAGAAATTAAATGTCACAGAACAAGGTGTGTAAGTTTTTGAGTTGGTTTGAGCTCATTTCAATGAGTACTATGGGCTATTCTTTAAATACGAAAATTTGTATAAAAGCCATAAGCTATAATATTCATAAAATTTCAATAAAACTGATACACATAGTGCTACAAGTATGCAGAAAATTGAACTCATTTTAACCAAGTATCATAATTTGGTAAGGTAATACTGTATATTTCATGAGGATTTGATTTCGCTAATTTTGCGGTTTTTAAAAATTCATAAAAAATTATATTTATGAAAATTATTCTTTAATCATGCTACAAAAATTTTTTCCTGTGAATAGGTTAAAAGGTGATTTCGTGAAATATTTTTCCCAGGAAAATGTACCCTCTATACGGTAATCCACATAAATTAATTAGATCTACCAATAATTAATTACTTATTAGTATAATTATCATTATTAAGGTAGGAACAAAAAATTCTGCTGTCACAATAAACGACATCCTTGGCATTCCTTGCAGTATGTACATGTACTTGGTACTCTATGATAATTACGCATAATTATTAATAATTTGTGTGATACATAACAAGGTCATATAGCAACTAGTAAAGAAAGCCTCTTTGGAGCATGGAAAGTCATTATACACATGAACATGTACTGTACATGTACAGAATAAACTATAAAACTTTAATTGTAGTATTATCACAGTGAGTAGGAAATAGTACATCAAAAGAAAATGGGTTGAGCTTTCACACAATCTAAAGAAACAGCTCTGAATGAAGGAAAAGGACCACTATCACTCACTCCAGAATGAGATATGATAACGGCTTACATGTACAATGAGCTGATCCCAAAAAAAACATGCATTCACAGAATAATCAATCTAATACATGTACAGTAATTTTTGTAAGTCAGCGAAGCAAATTAATATAAAAATTACCAATTTTAACTATGAAGACTTACATGTAAGTTACTTATTATCTGACTGTCATAAATTCTACAGTATGCACTGAATTATTGCACATACATGTACATGTATACATAATTACTTGTTCTTGATACTATAATACAAGTATACTAGAAGAATATAGAACATTAAAGGGGTGAGCCTAAGCAAGTTATAGATTATGTGCTGTATGATCTACATGTATGAGCAAGCAAACCAATTCCACAAGAGCTCCCTATGACGACAATTATGAGCTTCATTGGGAGCTTCTTCTTGACTCATAGTTCACTTATATTCACTGTGCTTCACTTGTTGTTAAAACACGTTGGGACATAGTGAAGATGATGCAAAAGCTGGATATAATGGCTAGTTACGCACGTGAGCAGCATCATAGATCTAGTCTAGTTAGCTTATTTAACTTTAATAATAGTTAGACGGTCCTATGCCATGCATACAAACAAACGCTTTCTCACCTCTGCAGTGGGGCGAGCTCAGGCTCGACCTAATTATTTGATTATAATACTGTGATGGACTTGCCATTGCACAATGTACATATGAAAGTGACATACTTTCATTTGGTGTCCTGTTGCTGTAATGGTAGCACTCAGTCCATAAGATTTAGTTTTCTGTTGTCTTAGTTTAACTAACTGCTTAGCTAATACAGTAGCTGTCTGGAGGGAGAGAGAAAAAGAGAGAGAAAGAGAGAGAGAAAGGGGTACGGTTTCCTATAGTTATTTATGGTTACCATAGTTTTTTACAAAAATGGCTCAAAAATTACGCCCTCCCCAAATTTTAATTACATTTTCTGATAAAATAGTTTTATCTAATATCTTTCGATTCATGATCATTTATAATAATTAGCCAATTTTTGGAAATATGCAAAAGTTATAACTTAATGTTGTTTTCAATAAATGGCTCCAAAATCAACCAAAATTTTTATCATATAAATTTTCTGATACATGATGATATCCTTATGCTGTGTAGCAAGTTTGAGCTGTTTCTGACAAATAATTCTGGAGTTATGGCCATTTTTAAAAGTATCAAATTTCTAAAAAAAGAAAGATGCAAAGCCCATGGTTTTGGGAAAAACACACCAGTATCAAATTTCTAAAAAAAAGCAAAGCCCATGGTTTTTTTCAAAAATTGTCCTCCTCCAATTTTTATGTTGATCTACTTTTATATAGATGTAGCGGAAAGTTTGAGCTCATCATCAGTTTTACTTGAATTATATCATATATATTTAAACCATTCATGAATAATTCTGTTTGACGTTAATGATATGAATGAGGTGTCCAAATGCTATGGGAGACGCTACATGCAAGCCATTCAACAGAATACCACAAGTGTACATTTGATTGAGCCTAATTAACCACTTGTCATAACTATGTCTCAATGAATATGTTTAAAACAGATAAACACCTCCTATGAGGCGTTCATGGAATTTGTAAACCTCAGTTTCCAAATTCCATAAACACCTCATAGGAAGTGTTTCTCCATTATTTAAGCCCACCTCCCTAATCTATTATGCCCATGCATTAAGTATATCTATATAACATTTAAAGATACACTAACCTTGTACTGGGAACTGCTTGAAGTAATAAGCTTAGGATAAGCATTCATTACCTCGACAGAAATACATTTAACAGCCAAACTGAGCAACCATACTTTGCAGCTAACCACGCCCTTTTTTATTAATTTTGCAATTATTGTGCTGCTTACATCTGCTCAATTCAACTGAATGAATGTGATAACTGAATATACTAGATTTTTTTCACATTTTCTTGTCGTATTGAATTTTATGGACCGTTAGTCTGCCACAAATGTATCCACATTCTACAGTAGCTGATAGTGATCAGAGTTGATGACGGTACAATACAGTTCTAGTACATACTGCATGCACATAAATGGAGTAGTTTCTCTCAAAACTTACAAAAACAAATAAATTGCAAAAAACAGTCACTAAAATAAAGTAGCTAAACAAGGTAATTGAGTACATTCTTATTTAGTTCAATAATAACTAATAAGTTCCAGTTATCATCTCATGGATTATCCATTAGAGCACTTGTATTCCCAACAGTGGAAGTTT
>NW_003546822.1:22427-35741 GCF_000090795.2 Amphimedon queenslandica
GGGAAAGGTGACCTAAATGAACAAATTGTTGTTAATTGCTATTGTTGACTTAATTGTTGTTACTAATAATTATAGAAATAATGATAATAGTCTATACAAGGAACAATACTCACATTGAACAAACATTAAATCTGTGTAAATAACAAAATTGAGTTGTACAAGTTGGAGGACACTCTATAAAAATAATAAACTAATAAAAACAATCATTCAATGATATTTTACCTCCACATTCATTTTCACAATCATATTGATAGTGGAAGTTATTTTTATTTTGATTACATCCTCCATACGTAAATGTTTCACATTGCTTGCTTGTTTTATTGTAAAAGTATCTCTGGAATTTACCATTACAAGGCCCAGCATAAGGAGGAAGGTGACAATCTACAATATAAAACAATGAAGTGGTGAGTCTATAAATCATATATAATAATAACCTGGTAAGCATCTAATGTTAGTGGAAGTCTCAGTGCAATTAATGCATGATACTTGTCCTCTTGATTCCTGATAAGTTCCTTTATCACATGACTGGCATGGTTCAAAACTAGTTGATGAGTATTGGTCTTCCTTACATTGATCTTTTAGTAGTTATACAAAATAAAATATAAATTAATGGTAAAAATCATTACCTTTAATGCAAGTTGATATATTTGATTCTTTGGTACACGGTAGGCAGAATTTACTACCATACAGTGTCTGATAGTGTGAAACAGGACATTTCTGACATGGTTCATATCCAGTATCAGAGTATGTTCCAGGAGCACACAATGCTAGGTATAAAGAATTTAAATAAAATATTGATAATATTTAATACCTTGGCAATCCTCTATGGAAGTTGATCCTTTTCCAACTGTAGAATAATGTTGAGGGCAAGAGTTACATTCATGAGCAGCTTTATCTGATTGAAATGCTCCTTTAGGACACAATTCACATACTGGATAATTATATTTCAATAATACTCCTGGACTTTGATGGACACTCTCTTGAGCATAATTTTTGTACTGGTAACTCCCTTTATTGCAACCAACTAAAACAGAAATAATATCAGTACATCCATACTTAATGTAATAATGTATATGTACGCATTAATTTAGTGTTTATGTTATGTGGTTGATTTAAAAATACATCACACTTACCACAGACAAATTGTGATACATCAAACTGATAACCAGAAGGACAATCGAACATCAGAGGGCTAATCAGACTGGTTTCAATAGAATATAAGGAAACTGGAACAAGTACAGTGTATAAAATGCCTATAATAGGTCTAGATCTAGTTTCAATTTTTAGAGTAAAAGGATTGCTTGTATTATGAAAAACTGAATCAAGAGTAATCTTGTTAGCCTGAAGCTGCCTTAGGTCTATAATTGTCTGATTAAGCCGAACCTCGTTAGAATCAGATTCACTTAGAATGGAGTAGTTTGAAGAAAGAAGCACAAATGATATTATGAGTTGGTTGTTTGCAAGGATAGCTGACGTAATTTTTACTGGTGTAAGATTAACATCAATTAAATCATCAACTGCATTGATTAATGAATTCTCAAGTGATTGAATGAGAGATGAGTTATCAACATTATTGATAGTAATAGTGAAGTTGTAACTCATTCTTGTAAATGTTCCAGGCAGTACAGTGAGTGTTACTGGTCTAGAATATATAGTGCTGTTGGCATTCTCTGCTTGGCAACGATATTGACCCTCATTTGAATTAGATATATTACTGATGCTTAAGAGTCCTTCAGTTTCACCATCAAGATCATTCCATTTAGAATAATTGTCTCTTCGATACGACCACTGGTAATTAGGTAGAGGATAAGCATTGGCCTGACAGATGAAATAAGCATCATTTCTATCATTATTGATCACTGTTATTGAATCTGGCTCTTGAGTGAATGTGGCTTTCTTGTACACACGCAGTACAGTTGGTTTTGATTTGGTGACACCAATAGCATTCTTTACTTCACACTCATACAGGCCAGCATCAGCTCTTGTTAAGTAAGGAATGGAAAGGGAAGATGTTGTAGCAAAAGGAATTGGTTTACGATTCTTGTACCACGAGTATGTAACAGGTAGCAGTGATGAACTAGGACAAGAAAAGGAAAGTGAAGCTCCTACAAATTCATCAATATCTGTTGGTGGTTGATCTAATAGGACAGGAGAAGAAGCACACCAGTAACTATCCTCTTCAACCTCAAGAGCTAATGAATAAACCTTATTAATGGTATACTGCATGTCATCTAGTGTCCAGTTGGCATTATTAGTGAGATCTTGCACTGATAGCCAAACATTTTCAAGCTTAAGAGTCATTTCAGAAGTATTAAAGATTGCTAATGGAGCTATTAGTTTACGAATATTAATAACTGAAGTAGAGAGACAATCAAGGAGGCTGTAACATGTCTGTCCAAATAAGTTACTAGTTTCATTGTGAAGTTCATCTAGATTCGCTTTCCATTGTGATACTTTGGTGTCAGCAATTTCGGAAGAAACTAAATCAAATGCGTCCATTTGTGAGGCATAGATCATTCCTTCATTCACTAGTAGTGAGAGACTTAGATTTGTTCCAATTGATCTCAATGCTTCAACTGTTGCTTCATAATTTGAATTTTCATTTTCTCTCGTGCTATTAACAGCAGATACAGAATCAAATATATCCTCTTGAACTGCAGACAGTGATAAATTGAGTTGTTCTATATAGTGAATTACGGATTTCTGAAGGTTACAATTATCTTTAAATATATCAGTCAATAATACTGAGCTAGCAACATTTCTTCTCTTTCTTAGTGGCTCTCCTATCACATTATCAATGATGTCATCATATATATTATCATAAATTGTTTTTTTAACGAGATCATCTGTAGCTGATATATCAACTACTATTCTTACTTTATGAGTTGTCCTACGACTTGTTATTTCATAAATCACATTAAGAGGAACGATTACTGGAGTCTGTGTTTCTACCGCTACATCAAATGATACGTCAGTTATTCTTATTATAGAATTAGTGCTACCCTGCAATGCATTACGAAAAGATAAGATCCTTTCATTACTGAGCTTGATTGACTGATAGCTTTTATTGGCAACTCTTTCACTTTCCAGAGATGAATTAATTTTGAAACGAGTTGCTTCAATTTCTTCTTTTTTTGAGATATTCCTTAATTTTAAAACCGCTATTTCTGAGCTCAGAAAAACCAAATCACTTAGAGTTTGGCTATACTCTTCGTATCTCATGTCAATATTTTCAAGTAGCAGTATAGTTTCATTATTAAATTTTTTGATAATTTGTGTACGATTTTTGTAACAATCTATATTTGTTGCATTGCATACAGGATCAACTTTATATACAGCACAGGGTTCAGTGTGATTACAATTTTTTTCATCGTATTTATCTTCAACTGATAGTATATCGCATACTTGATCTTTTACTGTAAGTGCAGTGTGTGGCATTGTAACCCATTTTGTGTCAGAAACTGTTATTGGCTGGCATGGTACTTCCTTTTTGGGGAAAAGTTTACTTACAGTATCAAAAACAATTGGAGCAAAAATTAGCGTAGGAAGTGACACAATTGTACTTACAACTACTGCAGTAGTGCTTAAAGGTGCTTTACCATAACGACATATTGTGTTTTTGACAGTGGTCATTTCGTGGACCTCACCTGAAGCTTCTTCATAAATGCTGCAAGGTACCTTTATTATTATCTTAACTGGTTTATAACAAGTTGTAACAACGATTCCACTCATACAGGTTCCTTCACATTCTTTGATTCTACAAACACTTTCTATTGATTCTGACAATTCATCTGTAGCATTCCAGTATGCTTCCAAAAGCCTGTAGAGAATAGATTCATGCTGTTTGTTGACTTTCTCAAGTTCTCTTCTTCTAATCTCTTTAGCATCAAGAGATGCCTGAATGTCACTTAGTTCATTGTATAGTTGTTGGAGTTTTCTTTGAAAGTTTTTAACTTGTATACTAGCTGATTTAAGTGCATCATTAGCTCCGTTAACATGTTGTACAGCATCCTCCATTTCTCTTGTTAGTTCAGCATTTAGATAATTTGTTAAACCATTTGTAACATCACTTGTGAATGTGACTTTAAGATTAAATCGTAATGATTCCCAAGGTCTGTCAGTACTACCTATTCCCATTACATCAGTCTGACCAAGATAAAACAAGTTTAAAGAAGAATAAAACTGGATTTCTTCTTCCTGTATTTGCACATATGTTGTTATTTCAGTGTCAAATAAAGAAATGTTAACAGATGGTAACATACAAATGATGTCATCATCATCAGAAAATAGCACTGATTGAATTTCAGAATCAGGTAGCATTGAAATAAAATTTCCAATAGTGACTTTACTTTTAATCTTTGATTCCAACAGTACAGTTGTCACTCTGTCTTCCAAAATGTGTAAATTATCTCCATTTAAAGTAATTTTAAGAGGAAAGTTAATAAATTTTAGTTCTTTAATTTGAAACACTAAGCAACTACTAAGTAGCGATACACTATTGATATGATCAAAGTTATCAAACTGAAAATGTGATTTCACAAGACATGGCTCTGTTGATTGTATCTGAATGTATTTACTGAAGGTACCATTACTTTGTAGTGGTGATAAGTAAAGATTAAATTCAAGTCCAGGACTTGGGCAACACCACAACCAGTACCTGTAAAAATAATAGAAATTAGTTTGTTAGCAATGACTTTACTTTAGAATCAATAAATTAAAATGAAACTTTAATATTATGCTTTATAAAGCTAGTATAAATTTATAGGCAGCTATAATAGCTACATTATTATTCTATTTATTATTGATTTTATGGCTACCCTTGTTAGAACAGACTATAGTAAAACTCTTAAAAAAGTGATGCTCACCTTTTTGTACATACAAGCCCTTTTCATTACTTGCTGTCAACTGCAATACAGAATGCTGCTGGCTTCTGATTAAACCAGTCCTTATTTCAACATTCATTTCTCCTTCAACTCTATTTGACACCTATATAGCAAGCTAAAATGCAATTATTGCAAATGGTCATGAACTTACAGTTTCACAGCTGGAAGGCAATTCTGTTCCTTCGGCAACACTTCCATTGAAATTAAAAAAAATTCCCAAATAATGCTCTTGAAAATCTCCAGAAATGATCATTTCAGCTTTTAACTTATAATTTGGCTGTCTAATAGTAGTAGAAACATTTCCATCCCAGTATATGACATCAGTTTGCTCAGTTGACAGTCCATAACGTGATGTCTCAATTGACTTTATACTAAATTCCCAATTATTTTGTCTTAATCCCGTAAAAACAGCAAGATTTTGAATTTGTTCATCTAATTGAGGAGGAACAGATACATAAAGGTTACTATTACCACTACAGAGTGGATACACAAAACAAACTGTTTCAGAAGATGAAGCATATGACAGTCTATCATTATTGTAGACAAAATGAAGTCCAGAGCTAGTAGTAATAACATAGTAGAGATCAGTATCAGTTGTATCAATAGGTATATTAGGACACTCCAATAAACTAGAAAGTTCATATTCTGGTACTATTTTTGCCAGGTAGTCACCAATAGAATAGTTAGTATGTGTAAATTCACCATTACCTTCAATAGTAAGGTGCTGTGGTAGAATGGGTCTCATTGCTGATAGAAAAGTGTTGATCATTGATAAACGTTTAACCATGTCACGTACATCTTCCATTCTTTGAGGAGAAGATGAAGTACAATCAGGTGCTCTAGCACAAGGTGAACATGACAGACCGGGGCGAGTGAAATCTGTAGTAAGTCCTTCATCTGATAGCTGCATATTTATTCCAATTATAGAAACAGGTAGAGACTGTCTACCAACAGAAACAAATATGATGCCTTCTGATACATATTCATTATTTTGGCCTGTCCATGCACATGTTGATCTGAATGAAATTGACTGTCTTGGGCTTTCAGTACAAAATCTCGTAATAAGATCAAAATCATGATGACAGCATCCTTCATTCAGTATATTACTACTATCACCTGTAAAATAACTACCAGCTACATTTTCATTTGAAGCAATTGTTACTCTATCATCAATGGTAGTGGCTTTTTGTTCCCCTTCATTAATTGCAACGAACTTAAGCCTAATAAAGTTACTTTCAGGTGATTCAAGATAGAAATTAGGGTTACTGTCAGAATACAAAATTGTTATAGGACCTCTTGGAGTAACAGCAACAGTAGAAGGTTCAGTATTGATAGTAACAGTGACAGAAGATTGTGGAGATGCAAAGATAGTAATGGGACGTGAACGCTCCTTGATATTTAATAATGGTATATCAGCTATGGTTACACTGAGTGTACTACAGTCATCTTCTATATATCCATCAGGACATATACAATATGGTTCATTGCTATCTGTTGTAAGGCAAGTGCCAGTAATGCATGGATTAGAAGCACAGGCAGATGATCCTAAACATGCATGAGTATTATTTTAACTATATTATAAATTGTTTACTTTTGCATTCTTCTGGTGCTGTCCAATGAGCTATTTCATCTGAAATAGTGCATGCTTGACTATAAAGAATGCCACCAGAATCAATAAAATATCCAGGAACACAGCTAAAAAGGCAGGTTGAATTAACACTAGTCTGACAAGACTGAAGTTGGACACTATTGGGTGGTGCTTGTATCTCAGGACATTGTTTTATTTGGCAATCAGTACCAGTTCCATTCCAAGTGGTATCAGTGCCACATAATCTAACAGATGAACCAAACAAATCATATTCATCTTTACATGTAAATGAACATGTACTATTAACAACCACTGGATAATCTGAACACTGCATGTATCCATTAACAGGAGCAATGAGAGTAGGGCAAGATAATGCTACAAAAAATAAAAATTAAATTAAGATAAATCATTAAGAACTAACCTTCACAGTTAAAGCCATTACTAGACAATCCATAGCCAGCCTCTCTGTCACAGGAACAATAATGCCTCCCAATTGTGTTATGACATGCTTGCTCACAGCCTCCATTATTAGTTAAACATTCATTTACATCTAAAATAAAATAGATCAAACATAAATTATTTATGCACATTAATTTTCACTACATTATACCTTTACAAGTATGATTGTTGTGATGGAGGGAGTAGCCAAGATGACAAGAACAAGAATATTTCCCATTTTCACAATGTAAGTTTGTACAATTGTGATCACAAACATTTAAGCTTGTATCGTTACATTCATCAATATCTTAATGAAAAAAGCTATTATATTAGGCATAATAACACTAACTATACCTTCACAAGATACTCCATCACTTGCTAGTTCACATCCTAATTTACACCCACACTTATATGAACCTAAAGTATTTTCACATCTTTGAGCACAATTATCTGTCCCTCGTTCACATTCATTAATATCTATGTCACGCATATAATGAAGTCACATCATGCACACATATGCATACCATCACATTTTCTAAGGTTTATTATATTTTTGGTGTAACCCTCATAACATGAGCATCGATAGTATCCTATCTTATTAGTGCAATTTTGCTGACATCCATGGAGTCTCTCTTCACATTCATCAATATCTGCCAAGTAGATATAATAGATAATTTATGGCAAATCTAAATGTGATATCAAAACCACAATTACCACATTATATTTGGTGTGCACACTTTGCTTGAGTATTGTGGATCTAGCTATCTATAGAGCCTAAATCAATTATTTTGCAAGCTAATTTTTGGTATATTCTGGCCATTGGTTTTAACTTTTAAGTACAGTGCTATGATGATGAACATGCCTGAACACATGCAAGAATATAAAAATAAATTAATTTTCCATGCAAGCATGCTTCCACACTATATAGAATTACAAGCCAGCTGCTATATATTGGATATTATTAAGTAAAAGCGTAATGAAAAGCATACTCTTGCCACACAAGCAATAGATTAATTTTTGATGATTAGTAATGGGCGATTCCGAGTCTGGAGTAATTGATCTTCAATTTCAAATGGAATCGTACTCGTAATCTAAACCTTGTGTTTGGTATTTTTGTTTTTGTTTGAACTATAACCAGAACTATAAATGAACTAGAACTAAAATTAAGTACTAAAACTCCAAAGGACTAAGTACTGGAACTATATACTAGAACTGAAAACTATATTGTAGTGTAATGTATGTATGTATGTATTATTCTTATTACTGTATTATTGTAATGATTATTCTAATGTTTCTGTTATGTGGTTACTGTGAATAGCAATAAGGTTATATGTGTTATTATTTATGTACCATTATTATTACGTGTATTGTTTAGCCGGCTCTTTTGTTATATAGTTTTTGTAGCACGTGCTCCACACACACTCTCTTTTTCCATTCGATTGTTCTTTCTGTTCTCTCTTCCTCTCTATCCCTTGTTTCTCGAGTTTTACCAAATAAAGAGTTTTAAATATATCACATATATATATATATTATACATATTGAAACTATATATTAGAACTAATTATACCCTTATTGAATACTGAAACTACTAGAACTAAAATTATTTTACTAGAAGTACGTAACTAGAACTAAAATTAAAAGTAATTTCAATGGAACTAAACTGGAACTGTAATGACAAAGTCTACTGGAACAACATTAGCACCAGCATGGCTATACACATACATAGTTAGGCCAAAAGCTTAAAGTTTTCTAAGTTGTAAAAGCTCTTTCAACACATTTAGTAGGCGCTACTAGTTGCTTATGGACTTCTTTATACTTTAAGCCAGTTTCAGGATACTGGCTACCTTCTCTACTCAGATTCAAGAGGCTGTATTTGACATAGTACAAATTTTATAATGTCATATGAAAGTCATGGAAGCAAAGAAAAATCTTCAAGAGTAGGAAATAAAGCTTTGAGTGACTGAAGTGTATTGTGAAACCAGGAGCATCTTGATTAAGACAATTTTAGCTAACACAAAGTGACAAAACAACTCATATGCCCTTGCCTACATGCCTACGCATGGCAAAGGTAAAAATGTCTATTTTATATTCTGTTCTTTTCATGCATGCTATAAGAATACTAATTTACATTGCTAACTAACCAACACATCTTTTAGGATCCCATTCAGGTATTCTATATCCTCGTCCACAGTGACATATATAGGATCCCTTTATATTTTCACAGTTTCCAGCAAGTACACATTTATGACTACCATCAGCACATTCATCTCTATCTATTAGATAACATGATTAAATTTTTATGTAGTTGTGCATCATTATAAATTTTACCAATGCAGCTCCTTCCATCATACGCTAGTGTATATCCTTTAGGACAATCACATCTGTATGATCCATTTGTGTTATGACATACTGCTGGGGACTGGCAAATATTTGGGTTTTCAATGCATTCATTAATCTCTATAGACAATGACTGAATTAATTTCATCATTATTAGAACTGTTGCATACCTTCTTGACAGCCATCTCCCCTGTAACCAGAAGGACATAAGCATTTGTTTATTTTTAATCCTGCATCATAATAGCATTCCCCACCATTACTGCATTCAGGATCACATACTTCTACAATAATGCAAATATGTCTAATGTCACTGCATTTCTTTATGATACTACTTACGGTTGCAGTTAGGATATATACCAGTATGTTTGCCACAACATGCTGCTTTTTTAAGTGCAACAGTAATATACTGAATTAGACTTCTTTGGCTATATAAGGTCCTTTACCAAATAACTAAATAACATTATGCAACAAAGAATATTTACTTTGTGCATCTACATCTACTCCAACAATTCCAGCCACAACAACATCCATAACCTTGACTGTGTGAATCTCTGACATATTGTGTTCTTGATTGCCTTTCATATACAGTTTTGTAGCACCTATTATGCATTGTATAAGAATATCTTTAAGTTTATGGTTTTACTTACACAGATGATGCCGCTTGAGACAATGGAAGCAGAGTAAGAAATAAAACAGCAACTGCAACAACTGTAACAGTTGCTGCTTTGCAATTCATTTCCTAATTCAATCTTCTTATTTTCTTAGCCTGCAGGTCAAAAATTCTAAATTCTGTGAGTTACTGGTACTGTACATATGCCTTTTATTGTAAAATTAACAATGGGGAATCTACTCAAGTTTACTCTAAACCTTTTGTTTAGTTATCAATATAGTAATTGCATGAATAGACATGTTTTTATTAAATACAAGATGAATAGAAGAATGCCATTCTTAGAACACAATAGATCAGAAATTGATAAAAGGTGTTCTTGCCCACTCAATTACAATCATTTCATTATCTAAGAGATAATTTAAAGTAGCTTTCTCATAATATAAATTTACTGAATAAAAATTAACTAGATATTAAGCATGTAAATTAGCTATTACCCTTTGCACCAATCAACTAATGGAGTAAAGAGAAAGAAAAAGAAAGAGAAACGGCAAGGAAGGACATCAGAAAAAATAGGGCAGAGAGAGAACAGTGAAAGAAGTAGAGGGTAAAAGGAAAGTGTATTTCGTTTATACTTTGCTGGTGTATTCTAGTTCAATCTCATTCAGTACTTGTCCAATTATTTCATTTTTTTCATCTTCATCTCCTGACAGTATTGCATTCATCGTATCATCCACTATACATACAACAATGACAATAAGTAAGAACTATACAAAGCAATTAACCTATGTAAAATAACATTTACATGTACAGATAACATTATGGCTGCTTTATAGCTTCATTGCTTGATATTCTACCAAATTTTAATTAATAAGCACATTCACATGCACCATTTTACCACATGTAATTATAATCAGGTGTTTAAATTATAAGGTATGTACGTGTACAGAATGATGAATAAACATGTAGTGTAACTTGTACTAGCTCACTCATTTCTCCTGCCATTTCCATTTTAGTTGATTCTTTTTCAAAATGCTGCATTGTTCATTGAATGTCTTCAAGTTCTGCTTATTTGTTCATTGATGCTATTGCGTGTGTCCCATTTCCTTTGCCATAGAAACCTAGGACTGCATTGCCTACAGGAACGTACATTTACAATGTAATAAAGATTTTTATGCTTTTTATACAACATAACATAGGTTTGTAATGCCTTAATGTTCAAGCAAAATAATGTCTTTGCCTTCCTGATTGTTTATAAAGTGACTATATTGCATGGAAATAAAACAAAAAATTAAGGTTTTTTGAGCTTGACAAAGCACAACAAGGTCACACAGTAACTAAATAGAGAATGCCTCTTTTGAGCATGCAAAGTCATGGTATATGTGTACTGTGTACACATAAATACCAGGAATAAAACCATAAAATAAACTATAGGAGGATCTTATGATTGTACTATTATCATAATGGGAAGAAAATAGTACATCAAAAGAGAATGGGTATAGCTTTCACATGATCTATAGAAACAACCTTGAATGAAGGGGAATACATCAAAAGGACTTATCACTCACTCCAAGAATTACATAAGTTAGATTATAGTCAGGTAAAATGAGGCAATTTGATTGGTCAGATGAGGTAATCTAAGTAGCTTAGTTACCTCTTAATAACTTCTTAGATTACTTGTTAATAACCATTATTTATAATAATAAAATATCGAATATTTACAGTCAAATTTGTGCAGTTACTGAAAGCAATTTGTGGTTTATCGTCCATCGACATTAAAAATTTTGTTTGTTGAGTATTTTGAATGTTTGCTAAACTATCTGATATCTCAATCATTTGTTCAGCTGTGATATCCTCTTGTAGCTTCTCACTCCATCGATGCTATGGTGACCAGTGCGTTGCAGTTGCTTGTAAAGAATGATTAGTTTTGACTCCTTTTATTCCTCCAATTTCAAACATTGTTTTGTTGTTTTGTTCATTATAGATACCACACACCATATGGTATAGATGAGGAACATAAGTTCAGTGCTGTCTTCAGTTTTTCCTCACTTCCAGGACAAACATTTCCATAGATTTTGCTAGCTCTTCGCGACTGAGAGACATGATAAACGGAGTTTCATCAAGTTGTACTTGTAGCTTCCATCTACACCAAGTATTCCATTGGTTTCAGTATGCACCAATAATTGTTTCTACCCTCGTTTTTCGCCCGGCGGTTACCGATGCCAGCACTCCTTGCTGGTTTGCGATAGCGTATCTTTATCCTTGTGCTGTTTGCTGCAGAGCTCTAACAGGACAGGCTAGTATTGTAGAAGACATTGCCCAGTGATATCTTTGTCGGACCTCAGCTAGTTTTGATTTGAAACTGTCTTGTGCTGTCGCTACGGCGTCTCCCAAGGTAAAATCACTGACCAATAGCTTTTCAGAAGATGGAAAAGACTGGTTAGCAACAGCATTATCCTTGTTGGTAACGAGCCCACTGCCTCACATTACCCAGGGATATAATCATAGATATTAGAGACTACGTATATCTATGATATAATAGACTAACGTAACCGGGATTGGTTACGGACCGGAAATCAATTATCAGACTCTGTTATTATTAATGGCAGCAATCAATGGCATCTTAGCAAAATGGCTGAATGTAAATTGTTATAACTAAAAAACCAGCAACAGGAAAAATTTAAAAACAACTTTAAACAATGTAAAAACATGTAAAGGGTCTCTTTATTGTAGTTTCATAGCAATAGAATGTAGTCTATTCTCCTGAGAGGTACGCAAAAGTCGTACCATGGCAAACTGGTTTTTCTTGAATATTTCCTGAAAAACACTCTGGAGAAACAAGAGAAGTTGCCTAAACAATGTAATAAAGTAAGTAACAACATTTCATGACAAAAACACATTTATAGAAACAAATATTTGGGCTACAGAGGTACGCAAATGGAATTTTAGCCGTAAATTGAAGATTTAAACAATTTAAAACAAATATTAACTTACAATAACCTATCAGAACCTTGAAGCCGCCATTATAACTTTGCAGTAGATTTTTCATAAAGCTAAATACATTTTTAAAAGAGAAAAGAGCAACTTCATACTCCAGACATTCAAAGCGTCTAGAGACAGGAATGGATCCAATTAGTTATGTGGGTGGTTTTATATCTGTAATACGCATGCGCATTACTCCCTCATGGACAAAAATCACAAAATGGCTGCCACCAACTGAGTGTTTTTCATAGAACCTTGCACTAGGTAATTCAAGTTATTCTCAGACTGCTATAAGTTATGCCTTTTTATATACTGTGACTATTGTGATCACCTATATGTATATAGAATGTATCTTCTAATTATTCTTGTGTGAGGAAATGAGCTTTTTAGTCTTTCCTGGGTTATCATTTGTTCCTTCCACCACAATTACTCATTTCAGAACTGTAAGTAATATGTCTGTCAATTTAAGCCTCATTATG
>NW_003546822.1:36816-38849 GCF_000090795.2 Amphimedon queenslandica
TCTGGGGCAAATTGGACCACATCTTTTGGAGAAGAAGCTTAAAGGCAAATCTTTTTTCTTATAACAAGCACATTTTAGCTTTTGATAGAGCTACAGCAGGTAAGTGAGGCATTTTCTTCTTGCATTCATTGCCGACTTCCTTAACAAACTTTCCAACGAAAATTACAGCCAATTATGACGTGGGCAGATACCGTATATAAAATTAATGAAATTCATTTCCAATTCTCACTTCCAGTGGTCTATAATTAGTTTTTAAGTCAGTATAGTTTTTAAATTCGTAAATTTTTTATTCATGCATTAAATAATGCAAGCAATGACATATTCCACTTTTACAGTACTTCTGACTATTAAAGCTGTTAGTTTTGTAGTTTTGAATTTACATGTATGCTGTTTTTATGATATTTAGAATGTCACGAAAAGCTATCAGTATTGTTCATGGTGGTAAACGAAACTCTGGATGCTATATTTGGAGATGTTGGTACTTAATAGAATAATTATTTATGAAATGATTTATAATGTTTAGAATTGTACCTAGAAATTGTAGCTAGAAATTACTGTCGCCCAAAGTTTCTGTGAATTTTGCAGATTTTATTTTAGCAAAATCACCATACCTTTCAATTTGTACTGATTTTAAAGGATTAAATTTTCATAGTTTTTGAAATCTGCATAATTAGCAGAAATTTTGGACCACAGAAATATCTAGCTTAAACAGATAACATTTCCCCAAGACTAGATATATTATCAACTCTTTATTTCCCTTGGCACTACTTAATGTGACACCAGTATATTTCCAGGTCAGTAAAAACTATTATTGCTGTATAAAATTTGTTTTCGTTATCTGTAGAATGACATTCCTGTCAAATTATTTTTAGAGATGAAAGTAGGCTACAAAGTTCTTTGTAAACATTAATGCAAAGTACATGTACTTTTTACATTTATTATTAATATTGCTTATTCCTTGTAGACTCAACAGAGTAACCTGAAATCAAATGTGTGGCTAAACAAGCATTTATTCATGTTTGAACTGTTTTTTTACATTTTTGTTTGAGTTATGAACATTATAAATTGAAGTACAATTTAGTCAGTACTGCGCATGCGCAGATTGCGCCCACGCATATAATTGGATCCATTCCTGTCTCTAACGGCATGTCAGACATTGGCAGTCGCCATCTTGAAAATCATAACAGAGACTGCAAAAAGTTTTTATACACAAATCATGCGCTCACGTGATCCCGTTGCCAATCCCGGTTACGTTAGTCTATTATATCCCGGGCCTGCCTGAAATACGGATCCACGCGGATCAAATGCGGATCGGGCTGAAATGCGGATCAACGCGGAACGCTCGCGGATCTCTATTGAAACTTGACTGATCTGTCTGAATGAATGATATCTATGCATCAGGAGGGAATTTTTATTAGCTCTATTTAAGTTTTTGATAAGAACTTCATCATTTTAGCAGTTTCAGAACAGGTAGCTGTTTATGATCATTAGATCTATGTCAATAATATTATTTTCGTTGATTACATTTACTATAGTGTCAGTTTTATTGACAGTTAGAGCTGATATAATAGTTTCAATTAGACTATAAAACTTCATAGTAACGTAGTTGCTAGTAATTTTCATGACAGTTAGATCTATATAAGCTGATTATTGTTTCATTAAGACTATGAAGCATTTTGTTGGGGTGATTACAGTTTCTTTTTTATATACAGTATCTACTTGAGCTGACCATAACATCAAGATTTATGTGTGAATGTGATTCAGAACAATAACATCTTATAATGGATCCTTTAAGAAATAATTATAATAAATTCATAAGTTTTTAATGACACAGTGATATTATAGCTTTAACACAATAGCAAACTGCTGCAGCAGCTGATATATGAACTGAATATTTCAAACTTTGATTGAATAGGAATAACAAAAGAATTTTTATTTTACCACGAGAAATGAAAGTATAACTGTCTCTATTGCAACACATTAATGCTCTGAATTTTTATGTAGACAGCTATAGTCATACACAAGGTAGTGCA
>NW_003546822.1:40059-42911 GCF_000090795.2 Amphimedon queenslandica
TTTCTCATTATCACAGGCAATGGTTGCATGTTCACAAAAGTTGAAGAGAATAGCTCAAGAGGATATCAGCTTATCTGTAGATCTCAGTCAACTGTCATAAAATACAGGCTAATATTATCGACATAGTGATCACAAGCATCAGCTTACCTGCATGTACTGAAACTGCAAGGATGACAAAGTTCCTATCAAAGACTCAAATAGAGCTGGTAAATTTCTCTCCTGATGCATAGCTATCATTCTTGCAGAAAGATCCGTATAGTTTCCGTGTTGTTCCGTACTTCAATACAGATCCGCGAGCGTTCCGCGTTGATCCGCATTTCAGCCTGATCCGCATTTGATCCGCGTGGATCCGTATTTCAGGCAGGCCCACCTGACTATAATCTAAAGAACCTAGACAACGCATTTTCGGTTTCTACGTGATTTAGATTACCTTGGAAACATTAATTAACCTCGGGCTACGCCCTCGGTTAATTAAATTTGTTTCCTCGGTAATCTAAATCACGTAGAAACCTCAAATGCGTTGTCTAACCTATATTTAGATTATAGTCAGGTAAAATGAGGCAATTTGATTGGTCAGATGAGGTAATCTAAGTAGCTTAGTTACCTCTTAATAACTTCTTAGATTACTTGTTAATAACCATTATTTATAATAATAAAATATCGAATATTTACAGTCAAATTTGTGCAGTTACTGAAAGCAATTTGTGGTTTATCGTCCATCGACATTAAAAATTTTGTTTGTTGAGTATTTTGAATGTTTGCTAAACTATCTGATATCTCAATCATTTGTTCAGCTGTGATATCCTCTTGTAGCTTCTCACTCCATCGATGCTATGGTGACCAGTGCGTTGCAGTTGCTTGTAAAGAATGATTAGTTATTAGAAACATTAATTAACCTCGGGCTACGCCCTCGGTTAATTAAATTTGTTTCCTCGGTAATCTAAATCACGTAGAAACCTCAAATGCGTTGTCTAACCTATATATAAAGAGCTTGGAATCTACTGATCCCAAAAACATACATGAACAATAATAATTAATCTACAGTTGTGTCTATAAGCAGGAAAATTTTAGCAAAAAGTCAAATTAATGTAAAATTATTAATTGTTAAGCATAAATGTGAATTAAATGTATTTAAGTCTGCCAACTATTATTTACTATCCCAGTGTCAAAAATTTTACAGTACGCATGCACATACATGTACATGTAATCATAGTATAATATGCTAGACTTGCTATTATAGAGTGTATGATATACTTTCATTTGGTGTCCTGTTGCTGTTATGATAGCACTCAGTCCATAAGATTTAGTTTTCTGTTGTCTTAGTTTAACTAACTGCTTAGAGAGAAAGGGATGTGTTACTTGTGGTTTTCTATGGTTATGTATGGTTACTATACAATGTAGTTTTACAGAAAATGGCTCCAAAATTACCCCAAATTTTTATTACATTTTCTGATATATATACTTGTGCTGTTTAGGAAGTTTTAGCTGTTTCCAACAAATAACTTTTGAGTTATGATCATTTCTAAAAATTAGCCAATTTTTGAAAAATGCTGTTTTTTTTTTGAAAAATGGCTCCAAAATCACCCCAAATTTTTATTACATTTATTGATACAAATTAATATCCTTTGGCTGTGTAGAAAGTTTGAGCTAGTTCCTACTAATAACTTTCGAGTTATGACCATTTCTAAAAATTAACTAATTGCTCTCTCCTAATTTTTATTACATTTTCTGTTGATCTACTTTTGCTATGTAAAAAGTTTGAGCTGTATGCCCACCTCCATAATCTATAATTATGCCTATTAAACAATTATAGTCTATACAATATCAATGATATACTAACCTTGTACTGGGAACAGCCTGAACTAGATAATAAGGGAGGGTACTAAAGCTTAAGATAAACAATTGTTACAGCTAGCTACACCCTTCTTTCAGTTGCAAGCAATTGTACTGCTTTATTGCATCAGCTAAAATCAACTGAATGAACATGATGACTGAATATGCACATTTTCTCGTCATAACGAATTCTGTGGACTATCTGTTCTCCACAAATGTATCCATAGTAGTTGATAGTGATCAAAGTTGATGACGGTACAATAATGCTCAGTGCACATGCATGGAATGGCTATCTCCTCACATGCAGTTTCTCTCAAACCTTACAGAAAATTAAATTGTAGCAAAATAATCACTAAACTAAAGAAAGCTAACAATGTAATTGAGTACATTCTCATTTAGTTCAATAATAACTAATAAGTTCCAGTTATAATCCCATTATCCATTAGAGCACTTGTATTCCCAGCAGTGAAAGTTTGCAGGAGTAATTGGATGCTGATAAAGTACCAGAATATTACATTAATAATAATAAATACAATAATTATACTTACATATTCATAACCTGGAGACTGAATATAAGCTATGCGAAGACATGTCCCCCAGTTCTTCATACATGTCACATCCAATTCTTGACCATCACACTTTGTACATGAATCTCCTCCCTTTGGATGAGGTACAATTGTAGGAGAATAATAATAAGCTTGACAGCTTGATAGCCTGCAACCTCCTGGACAATTATTGTTTGGTTCTGGGAAAGGTGACCTAAATAAACAAATTGTTGTTAGATAATTGTTGACTTAATTGTTGTTACTAATAATTATAGAAATAATGATAATAGTCTATACAAGGAACAATACTCACATTGAACAAACATTAAATCTATGTAAAAGACAAAACTGAGCTGTACAAGTTGGAGGACATTCTACAAAAAATTAACTAATAAAACCAATCATTCAATGATTTTTTACCTCCACATTCATTTTCACAATCATATTGATAGTGGAAGTTATTTTTATTTTGAT